>NC_134259.1:16211521-16374021 GCF_965152275.1 Natator depressus | reverse complement strand
TAAATGGATAAAAATGAGACATTCACTACTAATCAGATATAGCCCTTGATGTCTCCTGCACTCTTCCTCGAAAAGCCAGTGGGATGCTCGCCTGATCATTTGGTAGATTTCTGTTCAAGAAATTCACTCCTCATGAGACATACATTATTGACAAGTACTAGTGATCAATTTCTCCTGGAACGATTCGCCAAAATGCTTTCCGATTCTCTGCTGGTGATTTGGAAGAAATCGGTTCTTTGAATATACTAAAAATGAGAAATTGTTTTTTGAGCTGTGCGGCAGATAATTTTGAGAGGGAATCTTCCTGAAAGCCCCGAGGATTCACTTCTCGTCATACGGTACTGAGGAGTTCGTGAAAATTACTCATGTGAGAAAGTCATTTGTAATCAGGTATCCTGCTGATCACTGCTCGTAATTAGTACCTCATGGAATCATCCTCTGAAGACCTTTTAGATCCTCTCCTGGTCATTTGGTAGAGATGGGTAGTGTAAATGGCGAAAAATGAGACATTCCTTACTAATCAGAGGTAGCCCTTGATCTCTCATGCACTCTTCCTCGAAAAGCCAATCCGATTCTCGCCTGATCAATTGGTACATTTCTGTTCAAGAAAATTACTCTTAATGAGACATACATTATTGACAAGTACTACTGATCAATTTCTCCTAGAACGATTCGCCAAAATGCTTTCCGATTCTCTGCTGGTGATTTGGAAGAAATCGGTTCTTTGAATATACTAAAAATGAGAAATTCATCTTTGAGCTGTGCGACAGATAATTTTGAGAGGGAATCTTCCTGAAAGCCCCGAGGATTCACTTCTCGTCATACGGTACACAGCAGTCCATGAAAATTACTCAATATGAGAAAGTCATTCATCGTCAGGTATCCTCATCTATTTCTCATGGAACCGTCCACCGAAAACCGAGTCTATTAGCTCTTCGGCATTTGGTAGAGATTCATCCTGAAAATTGGTAAAAGTGAGAAAGTTATATCTGATCCTTGCTATAAATCAATTACAAATGGAATCATCCTCCAAAAGCCTTTCAGATTCGCTCCTTGTGATTTGGTAGCTTTCAGTTCTTGATTTGGTGGAAATTACTAAAATGAGACTCTTATTCCTAATAAATGTTAGTAATTAATTACACATGGAATCGTCCTCTGAAATCCTTTGGTAATTAGCTCCAGGTGATTGTGAATAAAATCGGTTCGTGAAAATGACTGAGAAAATTCATTCCTCCTCCGTCTTCTGACAACTTTCCCATGGAATCATCCACCGGAAAAGCAATTGCAATCTCTCTTGGTGCCTTGGAACAGATCGGTTCTTGTAAATTACTCAAAGTAAGAAAGTCATTATTTTCAAGTACCTAGTGATAAAGACTCCAGCAACCCAGATTCTCTCCTGGTGAGTTTGTAGAGCTTGGTTCATGAAAATCGCTAAACAAACAAACATTTATTACTGATCACTGCTCGTAATTACTACCTCATGAAAGCATCATCCAAACAACTTCTAGACCATCTCCGAGTCATTTAGTAGAGATGGGTAGTGTAAATGGATAAAAATGAGCCATTCACTACTAATCAGATATAGCCCTTGATGTCTCCTGCACTCTTCCTCGAACAGGCAGTGGGATGCTCGCCTGATCATTTGGCAGATTTCTCTTCAAGAAATTCACTCCTCATGAGACATACATTATTGACAAGTACTAGTGATCAATTTCTCCTGGAACGATTCACCAAAATGCTTTCCGATTCTCTGCTGGTGATTTGGAAGAAATCGGTTCTTTGAATATACTAAAAATGAGAAATTCATCTTTGAGCTGTGCGACAGATAATTTTGAGAGGGAATCTTCCTGAAAGCCCCGAGGATTCACTTCTCCACATACGGTAGACAGTAGTTCGTGAAAATTGCTCAATTTGAGAAAGTCATTTGTAATCAGGTATCCTGGTGCATTTCTCATGGAACCATCTACCAAAAACCAAGTCTGTTATCTCTTCGGCATTTGGGAGAGATATATGGGGAAAATGGGTAAAAATCAGACACTTTTAACTGATCCTAGCTCTCTATCAATTACAAATGGAATCATTCTCCAAAAAGCCTTTCAGATTCGCTCCTTGTGATTTGGTAGCTATCAGTTGTTGATTTGGTGGAAATTACTAAAAATGAGACTCTTATTACTGATCCATCTTAGCAATCAATTACCCATGGAATCATAATCCAAAATGCGTTGAAAAGAGTTCCTGGTGATTTCGAATAAAAACGGATCCAGAAAATTACTAGGAATGAGAAAATTCATTCCTCATCCGTCTTCTGACAAATTTCCCATGGAATCATCCGCTGGAAAAACAATTGAAATCTCTCTTGGTGCCTTGGAACAGATCGGTTCTTGTAAATTACTCAAAGTAAGAAAGTCATTATTTTCAAGTACCTAGTGGTAAAGACTCCAGCAACCAGATTCTCTCCTGGTGAGTTTGTAGAGCTTTGTTCATGAATATCGCTAAAAAAACAAACATTTATTACTGATCACTGCTCGTAATTAGTACCTCATGAAAGAATCATCCATGAGACTCTTATTACTGATCCATCTTAGCAATCAATTGCCCAAGGAATCATAATCCAAAATCCGTTGAAAAGAGTTCCTGGTGATTTCGAATAAAAACAGATCCAGAAAATTACTAGGAATGAGAAAATTCATTCCTCATCCGTCTTCTGACAAATTTCTCATGGAATCATCCGCCGGAAAAGCAATTGCATTCTCACCTGGCGCGTTGGAACAGATTGGTTCGTGCAAATTGCTCAAAGTAAGAAACTTATGATTTACAAGTACCTCGTGGTAAAGACTCCAGCAATCCAGAATCTCTATTGCTGAGTTTGTAGAGCTTGGTTCATGAAAATCGCTAGAAAATCAAACATGTATTACTGATCACTGCTCGTAATTAGTACCTCATGGAATCATCCTCTGAAGACCTTTTAGATCCTCTCCTGGTCATTTGGTAGAGATGGGTAGTGTAAATGGCGAAAATTGAGACATTCCTTACTAATCAGAGGTAGCCCTTGATCTCTCATGCACTCTTCCTCGAAAAGCCAATCCGATTCTCGCCTGATCAATTGGTACATTTCTGTTCAAGAAAATTACTCTTAATGAGACATACATTATTGACAAGTACTAGTGATCAATTTCTCCTAGAACGATTCGCCAAAATGCTTTCCGATTCTCTGCTGGTGATTTGGAAGAAATCGGTTCTTTGAATATACTAAAAATGAGAAATTCATCTTTGAGCTGTGCGACAGATAATTTTGAGAGGGAATCTTCCTGAAAGCCCCGAGGATTCACTTCTCGTCATACGGTACACAGCAGTCCATGAAAATTACTCAATATGAGAAAGTCATTCATCGTCATGTATCCTCATCTATTTCTCATGGAACCGTCCACCAAAAACCGAGTCTATTAGCTCTTCGGCATTTGGTAGAGATTTATCCTGAAAATTGGTAAAAATGAGAAAGTTATATCTGATCCTTGCTATAAATCAATTACAAATGGAATCATCCTCCAAAAGCCTTTCAGATTCGCTCCTTGTGATTTGGTAGCTTTCAGTTCTTGATTTGGTGGAAATTACTAAAAATGAGACTCTTATTCCTAATAAATGTTAGTAATTAATTACACATGGAATCGTCCTCTGAAATCCTTTGGTAATTAGCTCCAGGTGATTGTGAATAAAATCGGTTCGTGAAAATTACTGAGAAAATTCATTCCTCCTCCGTCTTCTGACAACTTTCCCATGGAATCATCCACCGGAAAAGCAAATGCAATCTCTCTTGGTGCCTTGGAACAGATCGGTTCTTGTAAATTACTCAAAGTAAGAAAGTCATTATTTTCAAGTACCTAGTGATAAAGACTCCAGCAACCCAGATTCTCTCCTGGTGAGTTTGTAGAGCTTGGTTCATGAATATCGCTAAAAAAACAAACATTTATTACTGATCACTGCTCGTAATTAGTACCTCATGAAAGCATCTGTACACAGCAGTTCGTGAAAATTGCTCAATTTGAGAAAGTCATTTGTATCAGGTGTATTTCTCATGGAACCATCTACCAAAAACCAAGTCTATTATCTCTTCGGCATTTGGGAGAGATATATAGGGAAAATGGGTAAAAATCAGACACTTTTAACTGATCCTAGCTCTCTATCATTCTCCAAAAAGCCTTTCAGATTCGCTCCTTGTGATTTGGTAGCTATCAGTTGTTGATTTGGTGGAAATTACTGAAAATGAGACTCTTATTCCTAATAAATGTTAGTAATTAATTACATATGTAATCATCCTCTGAAATCCTTTGGTAATTAGCTCCAGGTGATTGTGAATAAAATCGGTTCGTGAAAATGACTGAGAAAATTCATTCCTCCTCCGTCTTCTGATAACTTTCCCATGGAATCATCCACCAGAAAAGCAATTGCAATCTCTCTTGGTGCCTTGGAACAGATCGGTTCTTGTAAATTACTCAAAGTAAGAAAGTCATTATTTTCAAGTACCTAGTGATAAAGACTCCAGCAACCCAGATTCTCTCCTGGTGAGTTTGTAGAGCTTGGTTCATGAAAATCGCTAAAAAAACAAACATTTATTACTGATCACTGCTCGTAATTACTACCTCATGAAAGCATCATCCAAACAACTTCTAGACCCTCTCCGAGTCATTTGGTAGAGATGGGTAGTGTAAATGGATAAAAATGAGACATTCACTACTAATCAGATATAGCCCTTGATGTCTCCTGCACTCTTCCTCGAAAAGCCAGTGGGATGCTCGCCTGATCATTTGGCAGATTTCTGTTCAAGAAATTCACTCCTCATGAGACATACATTATTGACAAGTACTAGTGATCAATTTCTCCTTGAACGATTCGCCAAAATGCTTTCCGATTCTCTGCTGGTGATTTGGAAGAAATCGATTCTTTGAATATACTAAAAATGAGAAATTCATCTTTGAGCTGTGCGACAGATAATTTTGAGAGGGAATCTTCCTGAAAGCCCCGAGGATTCACTTCTCGTCATACGGTACTGAGGAGTTCGTGAAAATTACTCATGTGAGAAAGTCTTTTGTAATCAGGTATCCTGGTGTATTTCTCATGGAACCATCTACCAAAACCCAAGTCTATTATCTCTTCGGCATTTGGGAGCGATATATGGGGAAAATGGGTAAAAATCAGAAACTTTTAACTGATCCTAGCTCTCTATCAACAGAGAAGGTACAGAGAAGGGAAGTGACCTACCCAAGGGCCTACACAGCAAGGTGGTGGCAGAGCCAGAAAGAGAAGCCACCAGTTCTGACTCCTAACGTACAACAAACCCCCAAGAGGCAGGAATAGAGCCCAGGAATCGAGCTGGTGGGAAATTTCACTGAAACCGTTTCTGTCAGAAAATCCCATTCAGACTAAACCAGTTTGTTCCTGGAAATCATAACAAGTGGGATGAGAGTTCTTTGCAAAAAGATTTTGTTGCCAAAGAAAAGCATCTCCTCTTTGTCACAGTGTGTTAAATTGTCTCATGGCACATGTAAGCAGTGTCAGGATGAGCTCCACCCTGACATCTGGTGGTGAGGTGTGGCAAGTTGTGGAAAAGAACTTCAGGGGCCAATCTCATTTGCATAGGCACACCCACCCCGCCTAGACTGAGGCCATAGCTGCCCAAATGGTCACTTTGGCTGCTGTGGGATCCCCAGTGTCTCTGTTATTGGGGCAGGAAGAATAACTTGCTATTACTCTGATTATGGGAACTGTGCTGGGAACTGTACTGGGCCTTTTGTTATGATGGAGGGACTCACCATCCACTAAGTAGCACTCGCTAGGCAAGGGTCATGGGTTCCAAAACTCTGTGAATGGAGAGAGGTTGGGGATAAGTATTAATGCCTGGTGGCATGGGCACTGGGTGAGGGCCTTACATGCTAATTGCACTTTCTCCTCTCTCAATTTTGATTCTATTAGGAGTCTAGTTACAGGCTGCTGAGCTCCGTTTGGGCTAATAGTGCACCAGCACTAAGGCTCCCCTACTACAAGCTGAATACACCAAAGAGCTGAACTGACTAAGAGCTGAAATCCCTGAGCGTTGTGTTAAGTAGGCGGGGAGCCTGAAGATATATTGTGGAGCAGTTTGCGGGATGGCTGGAGTGCCTTGTGGACAGGCTGGTGGAGCAGTTCGTGGGACTGTGGGAGCTGCTTGTGGGACGTGGAACGGAGCAGTTTGTGGGATGGCGGGAGCTGCTTGTGGGCAGCGGAGCCGAGGGGAGCCGAGCAAAGCAGTTTGTGGGGCAGCTGGCGGAGCGGAGCGAAGGCCTATGGAGCTGTGGGGTGGTCAGCTTCAGATCACGTAAGGTGCCCCTTACCTCTCTTCTCCCTCCCCCCATCTCCACCCAGCTTGGGAGGTAAAGCTCTGCAGATAAACTTTCGAACTCTGGGGCTGCCCTGACCAGGGAAAGAAACTTTTGGTTCATTGGACTTTTAGGACTTTGGGTGATTTGGGGTTGCTGGACTCAAGAACCAAAGGGAAAGAGCATGCCCCAATTTTTTTGGGGTGGGTTTTTGTTCATGGGTTGTGTTACGAATCCTGTTGGTGGTGTTTCCCCAACATAATGCTGTTAGGGGGCTTATTCCTTCACCCACTCACTTCCCTGGTCCTTCTTGCATGAACAGAGAGCAACAATACCCGAAGTCCAAAGGTGCAAACAATTCGATGTTTATTGGGGTGAACTTCCAGCAAGCATGATTGCAGTTTCCTTCCTTAGTATCCTCCTTCCCAGCTCTGACACCACAGAGCCTTACACCTGTGTCCCTGTTCCCATTCCTGCCCTTAGCAAAACTATTCCAGTTTCCTTGCTTTTGCTACACTCAGAAGTGTTGCCTCTTGGAGGTGCCCAGCGGGGGTGGTATATATTTGTCCCAGGTCACTGGGTGGGGGCTCGAGCTGGTTTGCATTGTGTTATTGGAATGAATCCCCTAGATATTGAACCAGGCCCTTGTTGCTGCCAACTCTGACGGGCAGAAGGGTTACACACACAAAGAGGAGATACTTAGATCTCAAAAATTAGATAAGAAAATACAAATAAAATAGACTATTTCAGCTATTCTGTTATGTCATAATCTGATCTGAGTAAACGTGATAGGACACATCATATTATGCACTACTCCTAGTGACACTCTTCAATGGATCTGCATCCTCCACCCACCGTGAGGTAGGTAGGCGTGGACCGTTATTATCCCTACTTGGAAGAGGGAGAAGTTAAGACTGAGAAAGGAGAATTGACTTGTCTTAGGTCATACAGCCAGTGAGTGGCAGAGTTGGGAATAGGACCCAAGTGCCCTGATTTTCAAACTAACCATCGGATCTTCAATTTCATACACTGAATGACCTGAATAAAGTGCTCTCAAATGAGCTCCAGACCAACAAGAGTGCACAGGAATTATTCAGCAAGTATTTGAGGAGAACTGGAATGCTCAAGAGAATCATGAACTGCTCAGAGACAATCAATGCAGAGAAGCAGCAAAATTCGTCAACCATTTGACTGGTTGTGACTTACTAACTTACTTGGTCTTAAAAGAGAACAATAAGGACCTGAGTCTCCTCCCTGTCAATAACCCCCTGCTCAGCCAATCAGGGTAGAGGCTGAGGACTGGAGGCTGAGAGTTCTCACCTGAGAGCCCAAAGGATGGCCCAGGTCACTGGTGGGGATCACTGCCCGAGCACTATTTCAGCCCCACATTTTTGGGCGGACCTCCCACGACATGAGCTGCAGAGCACTCTCCCGTCACACACACACCCCTCCTGGTATTGGGAGGGGAAGAGGAGAAAGGACAAAAGATGCAAGAGAAGAAGAGAAAGGAGGGAGGGATGGTGGAAAAGGTGAACTAAAATGGACAAACCCTCATGTCCCCAGTGATTCTAAGGGACAAAATTCTAGGTGCAGAATAAAATTCTGCCTCCTTAAGCTTGAGTTTTCCACACCTAGAATTCAACTGTCACCAGACGGATCCAACTGAAGAGGTTTCAGCCCTGAGCAGGCTCTTACCTTCTCAACAGGGACATCTGTTTTCTCGTCAAATCAATGAAAGGAAAGGAGAAAAGTCGACAGAGGTTCCTCCTGGCGCTCACGGACGTGACCCCTGATCTCCTCTCAGTCCTCACGGAGAGACCTCGAGAAGGAGACTCACTGACCCCTCCCCAACCTGCCTGGCTGATGTCAGCATCTGTCTGTGAGGTCACCACCTCCCCACCACCTTTGACCAATCGGCTGAGCTCCTGCAAAAGGCCTGTGTGATGTCACTGCCACCCCCCTCCCTTGCCGTGCTCATGTCCTGTCGCTGGCCAGACACTCTGGAGGTTGGAGCTGCTCCCTGGGGATCGCCCCACTCAATGGGGGTTCATTCTAGGAACAGGGCAGAATTGACTTTTTGTGGGCCTGGCACCAAACATATTTCTGGGCCCCCCTGAGGAATGAACAGGCTGGGGCAAGAGTACAGCGGGCAGGGTGGATTTGATTTAAATCACTCGTCAGGAAGACTCCATTTAATCATGGTTTTCTACATAAAAGTGCATTCTTGTTGCTTGTTATAACCTTAATACACATTCTTCACAACTCAGAGATCGATGTAGGTTTAATTTTTAGAAGGGAAACACTATACATTTTTAAACCGTGATTTATTTTGAAAACTTTTCAGATGAGTTTTACAGCTATATCACAACATGAATGCGTGGGTTATTTCATTTACCAAAGGTAACTGACGCAGAGATTTATGAAGTTATTGGGAGGTGAACTTTCTCCAAGTCAACAGGTTAATCATTAATATTTGGAGGATTTTCTTGCCAGGCTGTATTAGGAAGAGAACATCCCCAGACAGATATTTAAATTGCTTTATTTAACTAAAACAACCACGTGAGGTATTCTGGATATTTTTCTTCAACAGCAAACATAATAGTTTAACAAAAAGCATATGTCCCTCATTCTCAGGTTTATCTCCGTTCTTCTTTTCCTTGTCCAGATCTATTCCGCCCCCAACAATCTTCTATTCATTGAGCTCTTTGAAACTTTTCACTTTTAAAGAGAGGTAAGGGGTTGACCCTGTGTCCACAAATTTGCAGAGGGACAATAGAGTTGAGGTCTGTTATTTCTCACCTCTCTATATTATTTATTTATTTAAAACATTTTTGCTGTTAACAAGCACGTTACCTCTGGAGACACAAATCCACAGTTTGAGAACTGCAAAACTAAGCATCTCTCATGTACCTTAATTAAAACAGTCTTTAGATATTTTTTCCTCAAAAATCCAATTTAAAAAAAAATCAGATTATTTGATTTTTTAAAAAAAGTCATTGATTTTTATCCACCCTCAAAGTTGGGCATGGGTTCGGGGGGAAGTATTGGTCCCCAGCTGGAGTGAGGCAGGGGACAGGGGCAAGATGAGCACAGTGGGGGATGAGGGGAGGACTAGTCCCTGTTGACTGGAGCAAGGCAGGGGCTGAGGGCAAAAGCACAGTGGGGCAGGAGCTAGGGTTGGTCCTTGGAGCAAGAGAGGGGCCAGGGGTAAACTGCAAGCACAGCAGGGCTGGGAAGGGGGTAAACAGGCTCCCCCCCCCCTCCTGCCCACATAGGGTGGTTACATACCTTAGCCCTGGCTCTAGCCTATTCTCTTTGTCTCGCTCTGCACTGAGCTGAGGGTGGGGGTGCACTGAGCACAGGGCTGGGTGTGAAGGAGAAGGCTGGGGCTTGGGGTGCAGGGTCTGAACAGGAGGTAGAATGAGGGAGGGGGCTCAGGGTTGGGGCAGGAGGTTGGGGGTGTGGAGCGCTTACCTGGGGCAGCTCCCATTCGGTGCCAGGGGTGCAGGTTGGTATGTGGGGGGGGGGGAGAGTGCAAGAGCTCCAGTTTGGTGCTCAGGGTGGGGGTGGGGATGTGTGGGAGGTGCAGGTGTCAGAACTGGTTGTGTGTGAGGGGGGTGCAGGAGTCAGGGCAGGGTGTGTGAGGGGGGTGCAGGAGTCAGGGCTGGAGCGTGCAGGAGTCAGGGCAGAGGGCTGCGTGTGTGGGAGAGGGCTGCAGGGGTCAGGGCTGGGGAGGTGCGCTGGAGTCGTGGGGGTGCTCCCAGCCCCCTGTCCTGAATGGTTCACAGGAGGGGGCTGGAGGGGGTATACTCTGATTCCACCCCCTTCCTCAAGGCCCTGTCCCCGCCTCTTCTCCACGGCCCCCTCTTTCTGCCTGGCACACCGCAGACCGGGGGCAGGGGGCGGAGGTGGGGGGAGTCCGCAGCGAGCTGCGGGGTGAGGCGGGAGCTGGGCTGCCAGCGACCTCGGAGCAGCAGGACTGAGCCTGGGGCGCAGCCCCACCAAGCTTCTCCCATGCAGGAGAGAGCGGGGGCGGAGAAGAGTGCCTGGGCCAGGGCCCCCCTACCCCAAACTCCCCCGCCCCCCATCTCCAGCAGTCCAGCTGCCCCCCCCCTTTTTTTTGCGCTTGGGGTGACCCTGATTCGGGTGTGCCTGGGCCCACCCCGTGCGCACATCTCTGAAGCTAGCATTAGTGTGTGATCCTTGAGAACCCCGGAGCTGTGCTGTCCCTGAGCAGTGTGAGCGGAAACTGTGCTTTTTCACACTGCTTGTGAACACACGGGAGTCCAGCTAGCCGGCTTTCAGCTCCCCCACTATAAAAAGTGATCAAGCCCTTCCTGTACCACAAACCCAGGGCCTTGAAGGGACGGGTCAGCGCGGAGAATTCAGGGCTTGCCAACAGGGGGACACTCAGCAAAATGAATTTTTATTAGTAGACAGTATGACTTGAAAGTGGATTAGTTAAATGGCATCGAACCCCTCACTAACCCCATCAAAGAACTGACCTTACATAGCGCATCAGAGCTCAAAGCTATTTCTTTATGTTTTTTGGGAGAAAGCTACATATTCCACAGTCCACACCCCTCTTCAAATGAGAGTTTGGGGAGGTTGCAGAGAGGTTCCCTGTGCCTCTCTGGTGACTTGGCTTCTGGATTCTCCTGGTCTTTACCTTCTCCTGCTCCTGCAGTGTTGATTTTCTCTCCTTCACCATCCTGCAGCCGCCTCCTTCTCTTCCTGTTGAAATAGCAGCAGCAGTTGCTCTGGTATCTTAGACCTTGTCTACACTAGAACTCACTTCGGTATCACTTACGGCGCTCAGGGGGGTGAATAATCCACCCCCTGAGCGACGTAAGTGATCCCGATCGAAGCGCTGTTGAGGAGAGCGCTGTGTCGGCAGGAGAGCTTCTCCCGCTGACAGAGCTACGCCTCTCACGGCGAGTGGGGCAATTAAGCTGATGGGAGGAGCTTAGAGCATCTTCTAGTGTCGATGTAGCATTAGTGATGAGGAGCTCAGTGTCTAGATAAACCCTTTACTATGACCAGAACTATGAACAGAAGCGAGGTAACAAACTTGCAACAACTCTGCGGGATGGTGTGGTCTCCACTTCACACTGTTTAGCTCTGTGCTCAGAGCACTCGGCTGGGACCTGGGAGACCCAGATTCAGTTCTTTCCTGTCTGCCAGAGGGAAAGAGAGGATTTGAACAGGAGTCTCCCATGTCTCAGGAGGGGCTCTAACCACTGGGATATTCTGATCTGGGGCACCCTCCATTTCTCCTGTTGAAGCTGTTCTCCTGCGGATAAATAATGAAAGAGTGATTGGAGCAGGCAGACTAGATCCAGCGTCTCCTCCCAGGTGGATGCCCTGACCACTGGACTACAGAGTCCTTCACGTTCTCTGGCCCAATGATGATTTCAGCACTTATCCACAGTGGAACAGAGTGGTATTTGTCTCTTGAGTGCCTGCTAGTAGTTGAGTGTGGTACTGCAATCTTTCCCCCACTCCTGGTGCCCCCTGTATGTTGCTGACCTCACAAGGCATGTCTGCAGTGACTCACACCTCCAGCCAGGTCTCACAGTCAAAAATGAACCCCTTCCCGGGTAGCAAAGAGCTCAGCCAGCTGTCTGCCTGCCTGCCTGCCTGCCCTCACCAGGGTCTTCAGCCCCATCTCAGGGCCCTTTAAATCCAGCCCTTTGCTCAGGTTTCTAGAGGAGTCTTGTCCCCTGCCCAGGGCTCAGGCCACTTCATCACTGGGGGAACCCAGGCCCACTCACAGCTCCAGATTCCAGCCCAGGGATCTTGTCAACAGCAAGTGCCTACTGCTTCCTTTCATTAATTCCTGCTACATTCCCTGGGCCTCTCCCCACCTCTACCTCGTAACGGTTTCAGTTCCTCTCACTCCCCAGTTTAGCTCGTGCAGCCTATCAAATGCCTTTTGGCCAGAGCTGAGCACCCTTCTTTGCTCCTCCACCCCCAGCAAGGAACTGAGCAGCTGAGGTCCTGCAGCTCCTTTTTATAGGAGGCTGCTGGGCTCTGACTGGCTGCTTCCATGAGGCTTCTCTAGGCAAGCCTAGAGGAGCCCCCTCTGCTGCTCCTTCCTGGGGCAGGGAGTAGGACTGCAGAGCCATCAGGAGGAGGCCACAAGGGGCCAGGTACACCCCATCACAAACAGGCCTCCAGATTTTGGATGCCAAAGTCCTGGGTTTGTTTGGGTGTCAAAGCCAGACTCCTGGGGTTTGAGCTGATAGGCCCTAGAAACACTCTGGGGAGTGAGGGGAGACATTGGGGATCGGTGGAGGGAATGAGGGGAGAAGAGCAAGGATCACTATCACTCCACCCAGCAGAAATGGGGCTTGGGGTGAAGAGAACTGGGCTGTGTGAGAAGAGACAAAAGGCAGGAAAGCTACCAAGCATGTTATGAGAACCTGTCTAGACCAGAAAGTTGATTCACCTCACCCCACTGAGCCTTCTATAGAAATAGTCTTGTGTTTTAATGCTGGGCTGGGGGTCTGCTCTTCCCCAGGGTCCCCCTTCATGTAAGGGGCACTCTTTGCTGTTTGATTCCTGAGCCTTTCGGGTGGAATGAGGTCACATTTTCAATTCTCTGCATCTACTAGGGCTAGAAACTTAAGTTTATTTTTCTTAAATGAAAGCCAAAGTTCTCATCTAGCCATTGGACGCCAGGAGCTGGGCTCTTGGAAACCCCAAATACCATGAGACCCATGATAAAATCACGTGGTGGCAATACGGAGGCTGAGACTTTCAGAGCAGTCATGGGGATTTAGATCCATAATTACCTGAATTGAAGAAGTGCCTAGATGAGCAGTTCTCCGATGGATTTTTGCTCTGTCTGCCCATGCAGTCATAGCAATTTCACAGTGGCCACAGCGTGAGCAGTTACAATATTGCACTGACAGCATTGCAGCAGATTGATGAGGGCAGAGGCAGCACAGACCAGATGTCACTCATTGCATGACATTGGTACCCTGCTAGCAAGAAAAGCTACCTTGAGAGGAAATACGCAGGAGGAGCAAGCCTCCAATGCAGTTAATGGGCTGTCCTGGCCAGCTGTAGTCCCTGGGAGGGGAGCTAGGGTTGCAGATACCTTGTAGAGCTCCACTTCTTCTTCAGGCAAGCCCAGCTGGCTCCGTATTGCCCATGAGCTCATCCTACAGACCAATCCAATGGAGACAGCAAGAAAGGAGTAAAATGGGACCAAGGGCTACAGAATGGGGCAGCAGCAACAGGGACCAGAGCTACAGAATTCTGCAGTTTACAATATTTTATTTGGTTGCTTAAGTCTATAAAGGGAAAAATTGTAAATGACTGTCTAACAGTCCCCCCCTCCCCCAATAAAATCAATTAATGCATCTAACAGTGTTCAGGGAAGGTCCCATAATCCTGAGGAAATGCCAAATCCTGGGGCAGGTTGCTGGGCCTCTCCTCTGGCCCTGCCCTTCCAGCAGTAGAACTGCTGCATGTTTTCAAGTGTCACAGGAGCCTCTTACCCTGTGAGCAGCTTCTTTTCAGAGGGGTCAAAGGCATTAAACCAGCCAGGGATTTTAAGGCCACTAGGCCGTTATCATCCAGTCCCGTGATTCCCAAACACATTTTTGCTTTAGTTGAACTTATGGCCACAGCAAACTCAACGCGGCTGCTGCTGTGACGGTTAAATTGTCCTGCAAGGGCTGGGGGGAGGTGGGGGGTCAATGAGCAGAGGTGCGTTGGGGCTCCTGCTCTGATCAGGGGGCAGGCTCCAGTCTAGAGTTTCTGTTGAAGTATTTTTTAGAACAGCTTGTGAAGGGCTGCCCAGAGCTTCAGCTGGGTGCGTTTTGGTTGTCGACTGTAAGACCATTTCTTGAGATTTGATCCTGGGAACCACATGGATACATTTCAGGTCTTACGCTCAGCATCCCCCTGCTAACCTTTGTCATTTCAATCTCACTTTCCTACTTGTAAATCCTTTTCTTGTCACTGAGGCCCCTAGGGTTGGCTGCAGGAGAAAGTGGCACTTGTGTAATTTCAATCAGTGTTTAAACGTGTGTTCTCTTCCTCCCAACACACTACTTTGCACCAGAGCCAACCTCACCTCCAGGCTGCTCCCCCTCCCCACCCAAACTCTCTGCTACCTCCCCTGGGGCAGATGCTTCTGCCTCCCTACCTCTCCTATATGTCCCCTCCTGTCAGCTTCTCAGTGGGGATGGCACAAGTCTCACACGCACCCCCAGTCCCCGCTACTGACCAAAGGAACCCCTGGCCCACACTTGCTACAACCTCCGCACCCCTTTACCCCCCTCCCTACGGACCCAGCTCCCTCCAGGTCCCTCCTCCCCCAATGGCTGCAGTGCCCTCCCCACCACACTGCCCCCACCTGCCTTGCTCCAATCCCTACAGCCCCAGCCCCTTCCGGCTCCAATCACCTCAGCACAAACCTGCTCCCTGAGGTCCCCCCACAAGCTCCCCAGCAATGGCTGTGGAAGGTGGGGGGTCCCTCTTGGCAACCGCACACCCACAGCATCTCCCTAAGCAACAACCCCCTCAGACTCTCCAATGCCCCCCCCCCCCGGCAAAACCTCCCTTGCAATGGCCATGGTGCTGTCCGGGCTCCCCTCCCCCACCATAGCCTTCAGTGTCCTCATTCCCAGCCCCTCCTCAAGGACCCTGGTGCTGCTGTCCAGCCCCCTGCCAGTCACTATAGCCCTGGGGCACCTCACAGGAGCCACTGGATCCCGGACCTTGACCCCCCAGAACCTACAAACTGGCCGTGGCACTCTGGGCCCCACTAGCTATGGAGTCCTCCCCCAAAGCCCACCGACAATTCTGTGACCCCCCACACCACAGCCTCTGCATCCCACTTAGTCAGGCTCCCCGATCCCCCCACCGCAAATAGCCTCAGCCCCCCAACTGCTACCACATACTCCCCTTCACTGCAGCCCCCCCTTAACTGCCAGTCTCCCCTCCCCCAGTTCCTCCCTCATCACACACCCCTGGGGTGTCCCTTCAGCCCCATCCCCCAGAATTACACATGGAGCACACCCCTTCCCCCGTCCCCAAAGGCCAGGCCCGGCCTTCTGTTCACAGCCACCCCCCACTCCGTTCCGGCTCCCCCGTGTCAGAACCGGACCGTCGCCCCAGGTCCAGGGGGGAGGGCAGCCGGGAGAGTGCTGCCGCAGCCACTTCCGGTGCCTCAGACCCCGTCCCCCGTCCCTTTGATTTCTTCATGACAACATCTTATTAACGTTTCTTGGGAGTGTTTTCTGAGCCTAAAGATGTGAGTTTCTTCGTCTTGCAGGAGGATTGTTTTAAAAGCTGATCCTTTTTCTACTGTGAGTCTTTTCATCAGTGTGAGGGATGAATGCTTTCCAGATGGAGAGTCTGTTGGGGAGATGGTTGGTTGGTTGGGTTTGGGGGGTTTTTTGGTGAGGGGGGGCAGATTGGTAATATTTGAGGTCATACATATATCGATAACTGCATGAGTTACAGACTTCTCCTCCCCCCCCCAGCCCACGTTCCATGGATCTTGCCTGAGCCCCCCCACCCCCCATCCTAGGGCAGAAGCCTGAAGCCCGAGCCCCACCGCACCTGGGAAGGTTGGAACTCCCACCGCTTGCCTGCTCCTACAGGGCTGATGACTCTGGAAGTGGGTAGGGACCAACCCCTGCAGGCAGCCCCCGGGGAAGAGCCATTGCTTTGCTGCCCCCGACTCCCCCTCAATTCCAGCCCAGCAGGGCCGGCTCCAGGCACCAGCGTTCCAAGCAGGTGCTGCGGCGGCACTGGGAAAGGGGCATTCCGGGTGCTGTCAGGGCGGCCCTCGTCTTTCCGCGGCAGCGGTAATTCGGCCGCACCTTTCCTCTGCAGGCTGGTCACAATGGTAGTGGTGGGGTCACATAGGCAGTTGCCCTCAGTGACCACCAGAGGTCGCTGCAGGAATGAGAGGGGGGATACATGCCAGGCATTGCCGCACCTGGCCACCAGGAGTCACTGCTCCAACAAGAAGGCACCTACAGGGCACTCCCGTGCCTGGCCAGCAGGGGTCACTATCACAGTGCTGGGGGGGAGATACACATAGGGCACTATCCCACCTGGCCAGCAGGGGTCAGTGCCCCAACAGGAGCGATATTCACCATGCACTGCCTCACCTGGGCACCAGGGGGCCCTGCACCCTGACACCGACCCACACATACCCCCGGTGAGCAGGTGTGTGCCTGTGTGTTACTCAGCACTTTAAGGAATGAGGCAAAGGCTAATTTTATTTAAATTTCTGATGAAGAAAGCTCTGAGTTACAACCCTCACCTTGCTGAGCACCTGCCCATAGCCAGAGCAGTGTCCCCGATGACAGCAGAGACCCCAGAACACAGAGACCCAAAGGGGAAGCAGCTTTTAGGGGAAGCAATGACAGACTCTGGGGAGGGGTTCTGGGGAAGCAGAGAAAGACCAACTAACTGCAGAGGGGAAAATCATAATCTATCAGGGAGAAAGAACTGACTCTGCGAGGACATCACACCAACTCCAGCCAGGCTGGGATACCAGCAATTCGGGGCTGGAGCAGCTCCAGCTAGAGGCTGGGCGGAGGCAGGGGACCTCAGTCTCTCTGCCGAGCAGGCTGCTTTGGGTGCAAGGAGGGACAAGGAGCCCCTCCAGCCAGGGTCTTGCTGCCCAAGGAGGGGGAGATCTGGGGCAGTCTTTGGAGGAGTTCAGCAGCCGTGAGCCCGCTGGCTTGTCCAGGCCTGAGCTCTTCAGCAGCACCCTGTGCACAGGTGTACGCACAGGATGGAGGCACCAGTGTAATGCTACAGGGCCTGACTCTGCTGAGTGCTGCCTGCAAGAGACGGGGCAGAGTCCAGGGCAGATGGGGGCAGGAGATGACAGGGCCAGCACCCATGAGCTGAACCCATCACACCTCTGGCCCGTGACGTCACCACCCGTCCCTGCAGCTCTCCACCTGTCCCACTGTCCATCCAACCCTCAAGCCCCCCATCCGCCCCCACTGTATGCAACATACAGCCCTTCACCCATCTGCCTCACACACTCATCTATCTCCTCATGCATCCTGCCGGCCCTCTGGGTCTCCATGCAGTGCCCAGCACAAGGAGGTGTGGACAGGGCCTGATTAACCTTCTGTGAGCCCGGCACCAAACATATATGTGGGTCCCCTTGGGGAAATGGGGTATGGCAGAAACGGGGGTTGATCACCAGAGCCAGGGGCCGGCCAGGGGTAAGGCACGGGGGGGGGGGCCGGAGACACAGCTCCGGTCTGCACAGCCCCACACAGGGGCACTGTTTGCAAACCCGCAGCCACCAGACACATACTGGCCCACCCAGCCCTCCGCTGCCAGCGTGCTCTGCCATACCACCCCCCTGCCCATTGCTCCCCACCCTCTTATGCCCAGCAACTCCCATGCCCAGTGCCCCCTCACCCAGAGATCTGGCCTACAGACCCCTATGCCCAGCACCCCTTTCACAGCCCCCCCCCCCCGAATTGCCCAGCACCCCATATTCCTGAGGGAATTCAGCACAAAAAAATTAAAAATTCTGTGCACTATTTTAAAATTCTGCAAACGTTATCTGTCAATAAATGAATGTGGAAGCTCCGGCCTCGCAGTGGGGAGCAGAGGCCACTGGCTGCGTGGAGGTGGGAGATCACCCTGCAGCCTTCCCCCTCCGCTCCCAGGATAGGGACTCGGCTGTGAGGCTGCACCCGACCCTGACACACTGTAAGGGATAAACCTGCCCCAGAAACACTCTTGGCCACTGCCCCTCTGTGCCAGGTGTGGGCAGACAGGCTCAGCCTGGCAGGATCGAAGTGTGGAGGGGCTCAGTGTGAAGAGATCCGGGTGGGGTAAGAGGGTTCTGTGTGGAGCAGTCGGGGTGAAGTGGCTCACTGCAGGATCTGGATGCACAGGGGCTTGTTGGGGGGCTCCAGGTGCAGGCGCAGTGGGACTCTGCAGAGGGCTCCAAGTGAAGGTGGCTGGGGCTCAGCAGGAGGTGTGTAGGTGTGGGGAGCTCAGCGCAGGACGGGTCCGGGTGCAGGGGAGGTAGGGCTCATTGGAGTGCGGGTCCAAGTGCAGCAGGCTGGGGCTCTGTGGGGTGGGTGTCCGGGGGGCTTATCGGGGTGGTCCAGGTGCAGGGGAGGTGGGGGCCTGTCAGGATGAGGGTTTGATGGGCCTGCTTAATGGGGAGCCTCAGCTGCTGCCAAGGGGATGCTGCATGCCGGGCCCCCGCTTCCCCCTGCCCCCGCTTCCTCTATCCCCATCCCGTGCTCCTTCCCTATTGCCCCAGCCCTCCTCATCCCACCCCCTTCCTTCCCTACGGCTTAGTTCCCCCCCGCTCCCCCACCCCACCCTGCCCCAGCACACGCACTCACTGCTGTACAGAGAACAGGATGGCTCCTCCCAGCACGCAGACGGGGAGCCCGACAGGAACTAGGACCCAAAAGGCAGCGTCCACCTGCAAAGTCAGCAGAACTGAGAGCTGGGGTGTGTCAAGGTTCCTTCCCCACTCTGAACTCTAGGGTACAGATGTGGGGACCTGCATGAAAACCTCCTAAGCTTACTTTCACCAGCTTAGGTTAAAACTTCCCCAAGGTACAAATTAATTTTATCCTTTGACCCTGGATCTCCACTGCCACCACCAAACTCTAACTGGGTTTACTGGGAAACGTAGTTTGGACATGTCTTTCCCCCCAAAATCCTCCCAACCCTTGCACCCCACTTCCTGGGGAAGGTTTGGTAAAAATCCTCACCAAATCTTGGGGATTTCAGATCTGTTGATCTGCAGCAAGATCCTCACCAAATCTTGGGGATTTCAGATCTGTTGATCTGCAGCAAGGCTCTCCATTGAGTCTCAGTCAGCTCTGGTATCTCACAGAGAAGAAAAAGAGGGTCAAATGGTGCTGGGAACCCTTCAGAAGAACCCACCCCACCAAGGACCAACACTTGTCTCCTCCCGCTCTCAGCTCCACTGAGAAGTTTTGGGGGGTCACACCTCGCCTTTCTCACCCTAGGGGCCTGGGAGAGCAGCCATAGCCAGGTGTCCCAGTGGCGCAGTTGGTTAGCATGCAGTACTTATAGGGCAGTGCTGAGAGGAGCTATGCTGAGGTTGTGAGTTCAAGCCTCACCTGGAGCACTGGTTTTCATTAACCAAATGGCTTCACCCACTTGTTTGTTTGGCCCTGTGGAGGGTAGAATGCCAGCCCAGGGGACACTGAGGATGGGGGAGGACTCAAAAATGCCCCCTTCAATTATTCCCTCCTCTCCAGAGTGCAGGTCAGAATCTACAATCCTTTCTCCCCCACCAGCCGCTGTGCCAGGATCCCTCAAGCAGAGCCTCGAGTCCTGCGGATCCTTGACGCCTGGGGAGGGAGAGGAGCAAGGTAGCAAGGTAGCCATTAGAGGGCTTTCTCTTCCCCTGCCCTCTTCCCCAATTCTTGTCACGCAAGCAGCAAACAGCAAAAGACCAGAAGTCTGAAGTGCAGACAATGCGATGTTTCCTGGGGTTAGTTTCCAAGGAAGCATATTTTGAAGCCCTTCACACCACTGGGGCTTATCTCTATACACCGATAGACTCTGTTCCCCAGTGTTCCCTTCCCAGCTCCGACACTGCAAAGCGTTTACCCCGCGTCCCCCTTCCCGGCTCCGACGCTGCAGAGCCTTGCCTGTGTCTCTGTTCCCTGTTCCCATCCCCCACTTCGCAAACATGATTCCAATTTCCACTTCCTGTTTGACTCCAGATTATATGGTAATATTCTCAGCTATACCTTAACCAATCATTTTACTAAAAAGAAAAGGAGTACTTGTGGCACCTTAGAGACTAACCAATTTATTTGAGCATGAGCTTTTGTGAGCTACAGCTCACTTCATCGGACGCATACTGTGGAAATTGCAGAAGACATTATTATATACACAGACACCATGAAACAATACCTCCTCCCACCCCACTCTCCTGCTGGTAATAGCTTATCTAAAGTGATCATCAAGATGGGCCATTTCCAGCACAAATACAGGTTTTCTCACCCTCCGCCCCCCCACAGACAAACTCACTCTCTTGCTGGTAATAGCCCATCAAAAGTGACCACTGTCTTCACAATGTGTATGATAATCAAGGTGGGCCATTTCCTGCAGAAATCCAGGTTCTCTCACCCCCCTCCAAAAGCCACACACACAAACTCACTCTCCTGCTGGTAATAGCCTATCCAAAGTGACCACTCTCCTTACAACGTGCATGAAAATCAAGGTGGGCCATTTCCAGCACAAATACAGGTTTTCTCACCCCCCCCCACCCCCATACACACACAAACTCACTCTCCTGCTGGTAATAGCCTATCCAAAGTGACCACTCTCTCCTTACAACGTGCATGAAAATCAAGGTGGGCCATTTCCAGCACACATCCAGGTTTTCTCACCCCCCCCCCCCACACAAACTCACTCTCCTGCTGGCAATAGCTCATCCAAACTGACCACTCTCCCCACAATGTGCATGACAATCAAGGTGGGCCACTTCTAGCATAAATCCAAGTTTAACCAGAAGGCCGGGGGTGGGTGGGGGGTAGGAAAAAACAATGGGAAATAGGCTACCTTGCATAATGACTTAGCCACTCCCAGTCTCTATTTAAGCCTAAATTAATAGTATCCAATTTGCAAATGAATTCCAATTCAGCAGTTTCTCGCTGGACTCTGGATTTGAAGTTTTTTTGTTGTAAGATAGCGACCTTCATGTCTCTGATTGCGTGACCAGGGAGATTGAAGTGTTCTCCGACTGGCTTATGAATGTTATAATTTTTGACATCTGATTTGTGTCCATTTTACTGAAATGTAATTTTTAATCATTTTACTGAAATGTAATTAACCAATCCTAATATATTGTAACATAATTCTCTAACCAATTATATCCCACTACACTAATGAACTTACACATAGCAAAATTAATTATACAGCAGTCAGAAACTATTAGAGAACCAGACAGACTGACAACAGAAAAGTGGGGGCCGTAAAGTTAAAACATATTGAAATGAGGGTTTCACAACCACAACCATTGAGAAGGGATTTCATAGAATCATAGAATCACAGAATGTCAGGGTTGGAAGGGACCTCAGGAGGTCATCTAGTCCAACCCCCTGCTCAAAGCAGGACCAATCCCCAATTAAATCATCCCAGCCAGGGCTTTGTCAAGCCTGACCTTAAAAACTTCTAAGGAAGGCGATTCTACCACCTCCCTAGGTAACGCATTCCAGTGTTTCACCACCCTCCTAGTGAAAATTTTTTTCCTAATATCCAACCTAAACCTCCCCCACTGCAACTTGAGACCATTACTCCTTGTCCTGTCCTCTTCTACCACTGAGAATAGTCTAGAACCATCCTCTCTGGAACCACCTTTCAGGTAGCTGAAAGCAGCTATCAAATCCCCCCTCATTCTTCTCTTCTGCAGACTAAACATCCCCAGTTCCCTCAGCCTCTCCTCAGAAGTCATGTGTTCCAGTCCCCTAATCATTTTTGTTGCCCTTCGCTGGACTCTCTCCAATTTATCCACATCCTTCTTGTAGTGGGGGGCCCAAAACTGGACACAGTACTCCAGATGAGGCCTCACCAATGTCGAATAGAGGGGAACGATCATGTCTCTCGATCTGCTGGCTATGCCCCTACTTATACATCCCAAAATGCATTTGGCCTTCTTGGCAACAAGGGCACACTGTTGACTCATATCCAGCTTCTCGTCCACTGTCACCCCTAGATCCTTTTCCGCAGAACTGCTGCCTAGCCATTCGGTCCCTAGTCTGTAGCGGTGCATTGGGTTCTTCCGTCCTAAGTGCAGGACCCTGCACTTATCCTTATTGAACCTCATCAGATTTCTTTTGGCCCAATCCTCCAATTTGTCTAGGTCCCTCTGTATCCTATCCCTGCCCTCCAGCGTATCTACCACTCCTCCTAGTTTAGTATCATCCACAAATTTGCTGAGAGTTCAATCCACACCATCTTCCAGATCATTTATGAAGATATTGAACAAAACCGGCCCCAGGACCGACCCCTGGGGCACTCCACTTGACACCGGCTGCCAACTAGACATGGAGCCATTGATCACTACCCGTTGAGCCCGACAACCTAGCCAACTTTCTACCCACCTTATAGTGCATTCATCCAGCCCATACTTCTTTAACTTGCTGACAAGAATACTGTGGGAGACCGTGTCAAAAGCTTTGCTAAAGTCAAGAAACAATACATCCACTGCTTTCCCTTCATCCACAGAACCAGTAATCTCATCGTAGAAGGCGATTAGATTAGTCAGGCATGACCTTCCCTTGGTGAATCCATGCTGACTGTTCCTGATCACTTTCCTCTCATGTAAGTGCTTCAGGATTGATTCTTTGAGGACCTGCTCCATGATTTTTCCAGGGACTGAGGTGAGGCTGACTGGCCTGTAGTTCCCAGGATCCTCCTTCTTCCCTTTTTTAAAGATTGGCACTACATTAGCCTTTTTCCAGTCATCCGGGACTTCCCCCGTTTGCCATGAGTTTTCAAAGATAATGGCCAATGGCTCTGCAATCACATCTGCCAATTCCTTTAGCACTCTCGGATGCAAGGCGTCCGGCCCCATGAACTTGTGCACGTCCAGCTTTTCTAAATAGTCCCTAACCACCTCTTTCTCCACAGAGGGCTGGCCACCTACTCCCCATGCTGTGATGCCCAGAGCAGCAGTCTGGGAGCTGACCTTTTTCGTGAAGACAGAGGGAAAAAAAGCATTGAGCACATTAGCTTTTTCCACATCCTCTGTCTCTAGGTTGCCTCCCTCATTCAGTAAGGGGCCCACACTTTCCTTGGCTTTCTTCTTGTTGCCAACATACCTGAAGAAACCCTTCTTGTTACTCTTGACATCTCTTGCTAGCTGCAGCTCCAGGTGCGATTTGGCCCTCCTGATTTCATTCCTACATGCCTGAGCAATATTTTTATACTCTTCCCTGGTCATATGTCCAACCTTCCACTTCTTGTAAGCTTCTTTTTTATGTTTAAGGTCCGCTAGGATTTCACTAAGATTTCTTGCCAGACAGGAGGCTCTCTTAAGATCTGTTTCTGTATCTGGTGGTGATGGGCACTATCAGCGCAGGATCGTCTTCCTAACTGACCAATACCATCGTATTTCAGTAGGAAGGGTTGGGGATGTGAGGATGTGACCATTCGCTTCCCAGATTATGGCTGCCCCTGCAGCTTAGCCAAAGGCCTTAGCCTAAGAACCCAGCCTCAGACTCTCCTGGGGAGAGAAGGCCCGCACACAGGCAGACTGTGATTTTGATTCTTTGTTTTGTACCCCGTAACGAGCTAAGTGATGAAAACACACAGTAAAAATACACTGTGATAAAAAAAAGCCTGTACTCTTAAAGCATAGGCTTTACAGGCAGGCCTGAATATCTCTATTCTAACAAGGATCTTTGGGAAATCAGCCTTTGCTGACAAGGTTTGTCTCTGTTCCTATTTCACCTTCCGGTGTCATGCAGAGGGATCTTTGGAATATTTTTGGGAGCGTAATAACTATCTCCGAAACTTTATTTACTTAAACTTCAAAATTGGTGTCACCTGATTTTTGCATCGCCCTGTGAAAAAACAACGGACACGTCGGGCTTTCTACAGGGCGTCATGATGCTAAAGTTGGGGAATTCAATCGCTGTACTTGTGTGTGGGGGGGTTGCTTCTCCACAGCTGACTCAGAGCTTCCAGCCTCGGGCTGCCCCTGCCTCACTGACAGGCACACTGGGCTGTTAGCTGCACCCACTGTCCTTTCCAGGAGTCCCCGCTGAACCCTGCGGGTGACTCTGCAGGTGGAGAAGGTGCTGTGTAGCGATGTAGAGCAGCTGCAGGAAGGAGCCGGGGTCACTATTCAAATTCTGAATTGCACAGTTTTCCAAAGTTGGGAATGTCCAGAACCAATTCTAAGGGGAAGGCGAATGCAGAACAGTTACACTGGAGGGGCCCAGACCTGCAGTGGGGGCACAGTGGAAATTAATAATGGGAAGATCATTTGTTAAATTAGTCGTCACTGACAAGATTTGTCTCTGTTCTTATCTCATGTTATGGTGTTATTCAGAGGAATCGGTACATATTTTTACTGTAGTAATTAAACGCTTAACTTTATTTAATCAAGCCAAAAACTTTGCATCACTTATTTTTTCTCTGTCCTAGCAGGAATGAATTGAATTTTGTGATATTCTGGAAAGCACAGAGAGATTAACTGTGGGGAATTCAGTCTCTGTGTTTGTGAGCTGATGTTTTCCTCTCACAGGTCAATGCTTGCATGGAAATCCTAAGAGGGATCTAAGGGCTGGTGTATGCTGGACACTTAACTGGCAGAGCTACGTCTCTCAGGCTGTGAAAAATCCACAGCCCCCAAACCAATATAGTTAAGCTGACCTAAGCCCTGGTTAGATAGAGCTAAATAGAAGGAAAAATTGTTCCGTCAATGTAACTATTACAGCGATGGGAAAACCCCTCCACTCGCTGTAGCAACTGTCTACTCCAAAGCACTATCGCAGTGTCACAGCAGTGTTTTAAGTGTAGACAACCTCAGAGTGAGACCAGATCTGGCTCCAGTTCACATGCTGTGGCACTAAGATTGCAGTAGTCATAACATTCTTGTGCTTCCATCGTTGGCAGGATTTGAACCTGCGGGGGGTGACCCCAATGGAATTCAAGTCTATCGCCTTAACCACTTGGCCACAACTACGTGATGGATGGCTATTTCACTACACTATGATTCAGTTCTCACAGAATTGTCACTTCAAATTGCTCAGATCCACTTCCCCAGCACACTCAAGGCTGTGCATTAGTGTAAGTGTGTCCATGGCTGAACAGCAAGAATTCCTGCCCATTTCCCTTCCGGCTGGAGCATGATGAGAGTGTGTTTGTGTTAACGACATTGCTGTAGATCATTGTTCATGCCCCAAAATGACAATTCAGACAGTCCCTTTCCTAGTTAAATCTCCAGCACATCATTCCAATAGCAGGGGTCAGGATTTCTCTGGGGCATGGACATTTTTCAGGGGGTTGGTGCATGAACTCAGCCTTGCATTCCATCCTTGATGTTTCATGGACTAACAAGAGCAGCATAAAGAAAGAGCCGAGCCAATATCTCCCTGTCAGGGATGCAGGTGGCCACATCCCATCTGTCTGACCATTGCCATTGCAGGAGAGAAGGGTTCACTGAAGTTGAATGCCCTGGCTCAGACAAAACACATAAGGAGGTTTTGCTGTTCATGGATCTGTGCAAAGGAAATTGTGTCTCTGTGTTTTCCCCAGTGACTCCTACATCCCACCCCCAATATCTTCTGGTTGAACGAGGATGGGTCATTCAGAAAATCATCTTGTTTGGATGTAAAGATGTGAAATGATGGGAAAATTGACCGTTCTTCCTAGTTTAAATTCTGTAACTTCTACATTGGACAATAATACTCAGCTCTTCACTGGCCATATGAGGTCTGGGGCTGGGGAAGGAATGTGTTCAGAGACATGACTCAGCATGACAGACTCAGGGTTCTGGATCCAACCCAGCCAGCAAAGCACTGACACATGGAAAGGAGGTGTCCAGAGATCACATTCGCCACCACCGCGCAATGGGAGCTGATGTTCAGTTCCACCATGTTCCACCGAAGTCCTTTCCGGAGTCACTGTCTCTTGAACATCACATTGGGGCGGCTCACCCCTCACAGTGATATCCTGCTCCAGCTACAGATTGAATGGCAGAGCCACAGTCCAGATCCCCAGTGAGATTTAGTGGTCTGCCGTATGAGAGACAATAACTCCACTGGAGAACCACAAATGTTCAAACTATAAAAAAGTGACCTCTGCATTGTAGGCCACACTCACTGCTGGGGACCTACACCGGGATAGGGCTGACACTCAGAGGAGCTCTGCGCTTCTGGTCTACATGGAATTATTTGGGCATTAAATCTATCAGGATGAAGGGGTTCGAGTTACCTGTGCCCTGTTCCTTTAAGGCATTGGAGCAATGCTGGGGAGATTGAAGGGCACGGAGCTGGGGAGCAGTGTGTGCTCCAAGGAAAGTTGTTTTGCTCTGGTGACACAGAGTGGGTGTGGGGGTCTTGTAAGCCTTGGGGTTTGTATACAGATAAAGTTTACTAACCCGCAGGTTCAAAGCTGTTCCTGCTCTGGCCACACAGGGCAGTCTTTGCTGAGAGTGTAGCTCAGTAGGTGAATATTTGCCTGGAGGGCAATGGGTTCCTAGTTCAAATCCAAATGACTCCCTTTAAAAACTTTTTCAAATGAAAATCGATTTCCAGACCCATCTCCAGTGTGTTCAGGAGTCCGCTGAATGGGGATGCTTGAAATGAATGTAAACACTCAACAGTTCCCCTTGCCAATGTAGAAAACCCAGCAGCTGAAAACCACTCCAGTCCTCGCGTCTCCAAGAGGGGCACACTGTATTTGGGGCATGTGCGACACCTCTGGGACGATGACAGGTGAAAAAATGCTGGATTCAATGACAGCTGAGACCACAGGAGGGGAAGGTGAATGGCAGCACTGCACAGGGTCATAACACTCAGATCCGGGGCTTCACTGTCACTACCCCGTGTTTGCCCTCATTTATATCCTAAGAAACACACCCTTCCCCCTCCCCCACACACTGTCATACCCAACCTTTTCCCCTGGAGCCCACCCCAACCCTGTCCTACCCCTCTCCCACACACACACCATGGGACACAGCCTCTCCGTGACTCACCCAGGTCGGGACTTGCCTCTGCATCGCCCCAACAGGGGAGCAGAGAGCCTGAAGGGCCACAGGAGACAGATGAAGATCGGCCGGAATAGAAAAGTCTTCCCTTCGCTTCTTCAGAGTCTCCTTAACCTCACCCAGGAGAAGTTCCAGCACCGGGTGGGCTCAAAGCACCAACCTTCCCCTCAGCAGCGGAAGGTGGGAACCAGTTCGATCACACGGAATGAGGCTCCCCACCTTTGTTGCTGCTGTCCTGCAGCCTTTCCTATGGATTTGTTTTAGTAATGCAACCCCCGCCAACCCATCCATCTATGAACTAAAGAGACAAGCCCCTAAATGTGGGCTCCAGTGGTGCAATGGCTTAGTGCACAGGACTTATAGAGCAATGCTGCAGTTGTGAGTTCAAACCCCAGCTAGAGTACTGGTTTTCTGTAAGCAGATGGCTTCTGCCAATCATTTTGCCCTGCAGAAAATACAATTCCAGCCCAGCAGACACCGAGGTCCCTTCCTTTACCGAGTGCAGGGCAGATTCACACATCTACAAGGCTCCACTCTCCACCAGCCGCCTGTGTCAGGAGGGGTCAAGTAGAGCCCAGAGTGCTGCCCATCCTATGATTCTTCACCTCCTGACTCTCCTTCAATCTTTGCTCCCCAGATCACCTGTGTGCACACCCTCCTGGCTGTGAGACTCAAACCCTGCCTGACTTCTGTATGTTGGTATGTTTTGTGTCTGTTGTGTTGATGTGCATGTGGGTCCTGGGTGATTTTTGTGAATGCCTTGCCCAGTTTTGTGTGCATGTGTGTATGCTTTTTGCATGCATATTCTTTTTTGTTTAGTATTCTTTTGGTATGTGGATTTTGTGTTTTCTTGTTGTGTGCCTTTTCTGTGTTTTTTGGTGTGGATTTGTTCTTCGTATGTTTTGAGCCATTAATTAACTCTAAGCGATGCTTTGTAATTGACATGGACACCTTACATACAAACCACTCAATTGACACTACTCTCTCTGAAAAAAGAAAAGGAGGACCTGTGGCACCTTACAGACTAACAAATTTATTTAAGCATAAGCTTTCGTGAGCTACAGCTCACTTCATCCGATGCAGTGAGCTGTAGCTCACTAAAGCTTATGCTCAAATAAATTGGTTAGTTTCTAGGGTGCCACAAGTCCTCCACTTTTGCTTGCTTGTAATTGAGATTGACGCTTGTCAAGGTTCCATCCCCACTCTGAATGCTAGGGTACAGATGTGGGGACCTGCATGAAAACCTCCTAAGCTTACTTTTACCAGCTTAGGATAAAACTTCCCCAAGGTACAAACTATTTTACCTTTTGCCCTTGGACTTTTGCTGCCACCACCAAACGTCTAACACCAGTTATTGGGAAAGAGCTCGTTTGGAAACCTCTTTCCATCAAAACTCCTCCCAAATCTTACCCCCTTTTTTCTGGGGAAGGTTTGATAAAAATCCTCACCAATTTGCATAGGTGACCACAGACCTAAACCCTTGAATCTTAAGAACAATGAAAAAGCATTCAGTTTCTTAAAAGAAGAATTTTAATAGAAGAGAAAGTAAAAAGAATCACCTCTGTAAAATCAGGATGGTAAATACCTTACAGGGTAATTAGATTCAAAACATAGAGAATCCCTCTAGGCAAAACCTTAAGTTACAAAAAGACACAAAAACAGGAATATCCATTCCATTCAGCACAGCTTATTTTCTCAGCCATTTAAAGAAATCAGAATCTAATGCACATCTAGCTAGATTACTTACTAAGTTCTAAGACTCCATTCCTGTTCTGTCCCTGGCAAAAACATCACACAGGCAGACCCAGACCCTTTGTTTCTCCCCCCCTCCAGCTTTGAAAGTATCTTGTCTTCTCATTGGTCATTTTGGTCAGGTGCCAGCGAGGTTATCCTAGCTTCTTAACCCTTCACAGATGAAAGGGTTTTTCCTCTGGCCAGGAGGGATTTTAAAGGTGTTTACCCTTCCCTTTATATTTATGACAATGCTTATGAACGCAAACAGCTCAATTGACTTGACTTGCTCAATTGGTTCTGCTCAATTGACTCTACTCTGTAAACTGATACTTTGTAATGGAGATTGGCACTTTTTGTAACAACAACCGTGGAAAGCCCTTAACTGGCGTGGCTGGCATAGGACTAAATTCCTATAAAAATGGAATCTGAGAACTGAGAACTTTCAGTCTCCGGTTCTGCCACCACCCTCCAGGAGCATCGGATGCACATCTGACACGGACTTGGCTCCATTCTTGTCTCCAGGCCACCTGGCCAGTGCTCTGTCACGGGCAACGTTTAGGCTGGTCACTATAACCCCTATGCAGAACTTGTATGACTCAAAGTATGAATGTATCTGTAGATAAGTAAGGAATAAGAAGTGACATAGCTGTGTGTGAAAAGAAAAGGAGTACTTGTGGCACCTTAGAGACTAACCAATTTATTTGAGCATAAGCTTTCGTGAGTTACAGCTCACTGTGTGTGTTTTCTATATTTTTATTATATTTACAATAAATGTGGCATTTTGCCTTGTCCCTTTTACAAGATCCTGTTGGTCTTATTTTATTAGTATAACACAGACACCCTCCCGCAGCTCTCCCTGCGCCCTGGGCTCACACCTGGGTGTCTCCCGAATCCTTGGCATTGTCCAGCATGTCTCCCTCCACAGAAGTCACCTGGCCTCATCTTAGACGCCATCTTCATATTGCTCTTCTCTGTCCCAGAGCTCCTGCTCTGCTCCTCAGACCCGTCTGTCCTCAGCTCCGCAGGCAGAGGGGAAGGGGCACCGTGGGATCACACACGCCCCATTCCAGACACCCCATCGCATCCACAGGGCTCCCAAACCAGGACACCAGGCCCCACCCCAAGGGAGCAAAAAGCCTTTGTGAGCCCAGCACACACCAGACAGGAAAAGATTAACACCCACACCCAGCTGTGACGGTGCTGCCCGTGAGAGCCAGCTGAGGTCGCTTAATCACGGTGAACTGCAAACAGACCAGGGCAGACAAACCCCAAACACTGGTGGATATTCCAATAGTTAGATTTACCCAGCCAGCCCAAAACAGCTGCTATAGCACCTCCCTGGTTACTCAGACATCCAAATAATGCAGTTCCCTTAAGGTGCCCAGCCTCAGGCCTCCATCTAGACACGCATGTCAAGCATATGATGGTCAATTCTGAAAATCTTCTTTGATCACACAAAAGAAAAGATTCTCCTGACCCCAAAGGACCAAGCCCCAGACCCAGGTCAAATGAGAACTCAGATCTTTCCCCAAATACACGCTTACAGACAATTCTTATTAACTAACTAAAATTTATTAAAAAAGAAAAGAGGGAGAATTGGTTAAAAGATCAATATACAGACAGACTTGAGTTCAATTCTTGAGGTTCAGACACACAGCAGAGACGAGCTTGTAGTCGCCAAAAGTCCTTTTAGAAATAGTCCACAGGTTACAGTCCGATGTCCATATTCAGGGTGACTCCAGTCAATGACTGGGGATCTCAATCCTTATGGCTCAGGGTTTCCCCCTCTTGAAACCCAAAGCAGGTCTGAGATGAAGAAGGATCATGTCCCAAGGTTTTTATACATTTCCTGTCTGAGAAAACAATTGGCTTAACTTTCCTTCTTCCAAAGATCATGGCAATTAGCACAGGATAATTTATCCATTAAACAGTTCAGATGCAGGTGATCGCAACCTTCAAAGAGACATAGACAATAATACTATGTCACTCAAGAGTCTTCCTAAATGTTAATATTCCTTTTTTGATCTTTGAATCAAAGCTCTGGCCCTAGACAAGACTTGTTTGCGTACATCACAAGACCTGAGCAAACATCTACTCTTCTACCACTAACAATGCAGACTTCATTTCAAAGCTCTATTCAATTACATCTCTCCCTACCCAGTCTTTAAAGTTCGGGGGAGGAGGAGGTTGGGGGCGGGGTGCTGAGGATGGTGGGGAGAGGAGGAGGAAGTTGGGGGAGGGGTGCTGAGTATGCCGGGGGTAGGAGGAGGTTGGGGGATGGGTGCTGAGGGCGGGGGAGGAGGCGGTCGGGGGAGGGACGCTGAGGACAGCGGGGAGGAGGAGGTTGGGGCGGGGTGCTGAGGACGGGGGGAGGAGGAGGTCGGAGGCGGGGTGTTGAGAATGGGGGAGGAGGGAGGAGGTCGGGGCAGGGCACTGAGGACGGGGAGGGGTTTGTGGGTAGGGGGATTGTGGGGCGCAGGCTCCAGGAGGGGTTTTGGGGTAGGAGGGATTGGGGTGGGAGGGCGGGGCAGTTGGAGGTTCGGGGTCCAGCCGGGCGGTGCTTGGCTCAGGTAGCTCCCGGTTGGCGGCTCCGCAGGACTCAGGCTGGCCCCACACTCAGGGGTTGACTCCAGATTCACCCCGAAGCAGCTGATCCTAATCTGGCCAGAGGCCCCATCTCTGTGGGTGCTCTGGGGCTGGAGCACCAGGGGGAAGAAGAGGGGTGCTCAGCACCGACTGGGGTGACCAGCCATCAGGTGACCAAGGGAGCCCAGCTAGCCTAGGGCTGGTTGGGGCAGGGTGGTTTACGGGGGGAAGCCCCAACAGGAGACAGGGGAAGCCAGGACAACAGGGTGGGGTGGCAAGTGGTGGCCAGACTCTTGCCACCAGGGTCTAGTCTAGCTCAGGGTCCAGCTCAACTTCCTCCCTGCGCCACTGGCCCTCAGTCCACTTCTGCCACCAGGTCAACCTGGGAAGTAAGGCAGGAACGGGGTGAGGCAGCAAGTCAAGCTGAGCAAGGCAGGCAAAAGCAAGCCTTGCCTTCCTGGGCCTCTCACAATGACGTCCTTTCTGTGTGCCAAGGCTGACAAAACACCCCTGACAGAGAAGCAGCAGGCCAAAGGGGAGCCATGCAGCTGCCGAAGTAGCTCAGTTGGGAGAGCGTTAGACTGAAGATCTAAATGTCCTTGGTTCAATCCCGGGCTTTGGCAGGTCCTTTTCTCCCTCTTTGGTGCAGAGGTGGCTTGTTTTCTGGAGCACAGCAGCACCTTTCCCTGATACAGTGTCCAGTCCAAAATATCAGCCCCCCGGTGCAAAAACGCTATCTTAGGATGTAAACAGGAGGCTTCCAGCACTGGGACACCTGACAGAGAGCTCAGTGGGGGTGTAACAGCGGCTGACTCTGAGGGTCCTGGGCTAAATCCACTTGCAGTCGGAAGCCTTTCAATTTATTTCACTGACAATGAGTAAGGTGACGATTTAATCACAGGTATTTTTCGTAAAAGTCACTGGCAGCTCCCCGCCCCATCCCTGGCCCCAGCTCACCTCCGCCTCTGCCTCCTCCCCTGAACGCGCTGCCCCGCTCTGCTTCTCCGACCCCCCACCCCGGCTTCCCTCGAATCAGCTGTTTGCGTGGGAAGCCGGGGGGCTGAGAAGCGGGCAGCAGCTTCACGCTCAGGCCCAGGGAGGCGGAGGTGAGCTGGGGTGCGGGGGCGCAAGGAGGGCCGCCCGCACCACAGCAGGTAACACGGGGGGGGGGGTGCGCAGAGGAACCGCTCCTCGCCCCAGCTCACCTCCGCCTCCCTGGGCCTGAGTGTGAAGCCGCGGCCTGCTTCTCAGCCCTCCCCGAATTCCTGCTGAACCGCTGATTCACGGGGAGCCGGGGGTGGGGACAGAGAAGCAGAGCGGGACGGTGTGTTCAGGGGCGGAGGCGGAGCGGAGGTGAGCTGGGGGTGTGGCGGGGAGCTGCTGGTGGGTGCTCTGCACCCACCAAATTTTCCTCGTGGGTGCTCCAGCCCTGGCGCACCCATGGAGTCGGCGCCTAAGGCCCCACTTTTGATGTGATCAGTGGGGGGAGCGGCTCCCAGCTCCCATCTTCCCCCAATAGCTCCTACAAGGCAGCTGCCCCGCAGGTGTGTCGTGCATCCAGCACCCGCAGAACAGGGCCCTGATCCCTGTGTGGGACCCAGTTGTGCTACTGCAATCCCCATAACAAGGATACCCGCCTCACCCAGCTCCGGGCCACTTGGGGGCAGTGCAAAAGAAATCCAATCTACTGTCAAAGCATGGGGGAGAGGGCGAGGGTTTGGGGATGGCAGTGCTGGGTAATTGCAGAGCATCTGCCAGGTGGTATAAAGTGCTGCCTAGAGCTGCTATTTACCCCTTTCCATTGTAAAAACTGACTATTTATTCCTACCCTTTGTTTCCTATCTGCTAACCAGTGACTGATCCATGAGAGGTCTGGAGCCATCTGGAGCAGCTCGTAACTGTGAGTGCCAACCTCAGGGGAGACTGTTAAGGAGCAGGTCACAATCCCCAAATTGCTTGGGTGTTCTATACTTAGATTTCACCAAGTATCAGTGTCACGGAGTCCCTGGGTGATGCTCTGGAACTGCTCCCCAGGAAGCCATGCAGAACTCTGGGGAAGTCTCCTCTCGGGGAGCAGCCTGTCTGCAGGACACACAGCTCACCCGGCTCCACCTTCCTGGCTCTGACCTCGGAACATTCAGCATCCTCTGCCCCTCCGTGCACTTCCCACAGCGAGTCCGCTCAGGCGGGGTCCTGAGGGGACCAGAGGGTCCTGCACCCCAACTTCGCAGTCAGACGTGACTCTCAGCCAGCCAGTAAAATAGAAGGTTTATTAGACGACAGGAACATGGTCTAACACAGAGTTTGTAGGTGCAGAGAACAGGACCCCTCAGCTGGGTCCATTTTGCAGGGGCAGTGAGCCAGACAACCCCGTCTGCACTTCACTCCATGTCCCAGCCAGCCCCAAACTGAAACTCCCTCCAGCCCCTCCTCCTCTGGGCTTTGTTCCTTTCCCGGGCCAGGAGGTCACCTGATTCCTTTGTTCTCCAACCCTTTCGCTCTCACCTTGCAGGGGGAAGGGCCCAGGCCATCAGTTGCCAGGAAACAGGGTGTCGGCCATTGTCTGTGTCCAGACCCCTGCACACACCTGCCCTCTAGGGCTCTGCAATGATCATACCCCCTTACCCCACCACCTAGATCCTTAAGAACTGCATGGGGGAAACTGAGGCACCCCCACACTATTCAAAGGAAACATTAAGAACAGTCCCACTTCAGATTATGGGCGATGTGCCTTTTTTGACCTTTTAAACCAAATGTGCTATTTTTGGATAATTTAAGCATTATATGCAGAGGACTAGCTTGAATACAAATGTTAAATCTGTTCCTATCACTTTAATAACTGAGACTTCCTCTATCTGAGGTCTATCTATTCAACTGATTTTTGGAATCGGGAGATGGAATAGCAACTGGCTCCATCCACTGCACACATCACCCTGTTATTGCAGTACTGAACCTCCAGGACCGGTGGACCTCCGTATGGGGAGAATATCAAGGTTGAAGAGCAGCAAAAAAATGTGGTGTTGTCCATGTCAACATTTGGTTTGTACGAAGAGTATGGTTTGAGTCATTTCTAACCCTTTGGTTAGTTATTAGTAACATCTTATTATTAGACCTCTCAGTTGAAAGGCTGCTCTTGCAGATTTTCCTTTGTCATTGTTTGCAGGTTAGTAACCAGTTTAATAGTTTCTTACTCTATTCTATTTAGGTTCCTAAACCGCTCTCCTTAGAACCCTTCCAGAACTGATAGCATGCTGCAAGATGCTCTGAGGCGAGCACCTCCCACGCCCCGCAGCTGCCCAGGTCCCCGAAGCTGGTGGTACTCTCACTGCTCTAGACACCATCAAGAGAGGAATCTCCATAGACGGACCAGCACCTCTCCAGAGGCCACCCAGAGGGTCACCAGCGCCTCGCCGGATGCCTGCCCAGCCTCTGAAACCACCCAGAGGGACCCCAGGTCCCTGCCGGATGCCCGCCCAGCCGGACCTCTCGACCCCACCCGCCCACACCAGGATGAACCAGCCAGCGATACCACTGATGCTGCTGGAACCCCCCCGCTGCAATGAGGACACCATCTACCTGCAGTACCCCCTCCCTGCGGACGTGCTCATCTGCCCCATCTGCTCTCCGCCCCGAAGCTTCCACCTCCTCGGTGGCGTCGCCAGGCACCTGAAGAGATGCCACAGCAAGAGGGTCGCCTTCAGCTGTGCCCTCTGCAGCCTGCCCTTCGAGACGCAGAAGCAATGCAAGATGCACCGAGTCACCTGCAGGAAACGCCTCAAGGGAACAACACAATCTCCTGCCCCGGCTCCCAGCCCTCCTGCTGTGCGCCGGCCCACTGCTCCTGAGCCTCAACAAAGAACAGCGATTGTGCAAGCTGCTGCCAAGAAGCCTGCCCCCGTCGCCAGACCAGCGCAACGGGGTGCTGCGATCAAGAAGGTACCTGCTGCCTCGGGGAACATCACCCAGGTCCTCGCCAGCAGGAGGCCCGTCTCACCCCCTCACATCGCCAAGCAAATCTCCATACTGAGATGACTCAGTACTACCCTGCCCCCTGCCCAGCACATCCCCATCCCCAGAAGGATCAGCGCCCCATCGCGCATAGCTGCTTGAGATACTGTCGCCGGAAGAGCCAGCGCCGCCCCTCAGACCACCCGCGAACTCCAGCTGCCGGAGGAGCCAGAGCCACACCTCAGACCGCCCGGCGAACTCCAGCAGCCAGGGGAGCCAGCGCCGCCCCTCAGACCACCCTGCGAACTCCAACTGCCGGAGGAGCCAGTGCCAAGCCTCAGACCGCCCTGCGAGCTCCAGACATTACTGGAGGAACCAGCCCCGCAGCCACAGGAAAGCACCAGGCCCTCATCGCCAGACGGTCCAGCACGGCCCCCGAGTCCATTCTGAGGGACGCTGCCTACGGGAGATCTCACGCTCCAGCAGCAACCGCCCAGGCAGCAGCCACTCCTAGAAGGACCAGCGGTGTCCCAGCAACCCCCGAGCCGGACCGCGTCTCTCCGAGCACAAGCAACGCCAGCATCCCGCCAGAGATCCTGCCCCAGCACCCAACCGAAGGGAATCCTGACTCACGAGATAGAAGGCAGGCCGACCATGTGGGCTTTGAGCCTGCACCAGACGAGGTCGAGGACCATGAGGGCCAGCAGCCGATGGTGAGGGCTGCCACTCCGTGGCAGACTGCCTGGACCGAGGAGCTACAAGCGGCAGCTTCCTTTGATGACTTCGACCTCCTTGTAGACAGGCTGACACAAGAAATGTCTGCGGAAACCACTCGTAGGAGAAGTTCCAACCAGGAGAATGCCCCGCCTGCTCACAGAACGCCTGCTCCAAACCTCAACACCACCACCAGGGGAGCCAGAAGTAGAGACGCCAGCCGCCGCTACGATCCAGCAGCAGCTTCAAGGATCCAAAAGCTGTACCGGGCAAAGCGCTCCAAAGCCATGAGGGAGGTCCTCGATGGGCCCTCGCCCTACTGCACGATCCCATCTGAACGTCTCTACAGCTACTTCAAGGATGTATTCGAGCGCACAGCCCAGAATGACGCTCAGCTCCCAGAGTGCCTCCGCCCCCTGCCCCGTGTCGACGAAGCAGGTGTCCTGGAAACTGACTTTACACCAGGGGAAGTGATGGCCAGACTCTCAAAAACAAAAAACACAGCTCCCGGGAAAGACGGCATCCACTACAGCCTCCTGAAAAAGCGAGATCCCGGCTGCCTGGTCCTAGCCACGCTCTTCAACCAGTGCAAGTGATTCTGCCAGACTCCCAGCTCCTGGAAGAAGGCCATGACGGTACTGGTGTACAAGAAGGGTGAGCGGGATGACCCCAGCAACTGGAGGCCCATCTCCTTCTGCTCTACGACCTCCAAGCTCTAAGCCAGCTGCCTAGCGTCGAGGATCACAGAGCGGTCGGTGAGCGGGGGAGCCATCAGCTCCACCCAGAAAGGCTTCATGTCCTGCGAGGGCTGCTATGAAGACCACTTTGTCCTCCAAACCACCATCGAAACAGCTGGAAGGGCGCGGAGGCAGTGCACGGTAGCATGGCTCGACCTGGCTAACGCCTTTGGGTCCATGACCCACCACCACATCTTTGCCATGCTCCAGGAGTTTGGCATGCCAGAGAACTTCCTCCGTGTGATCCGAGAGGTGTACGAGGGATGCAGCACCACCATTGGCTCGGTCGAAGGGGAGACCGCCGAGATCCCGATCCGGAGTGGAGTTAAGCAGGGCTGTCCCCTCAGCCCCATCATCTTTAACCTCACCATGGAGCCGTTGCTGTGAGCGATCTCCAATGGCACAGATGGCTTCAACCTCCACGGTGAGAGGGTGAGCATCCTGGCTTATGCGGATGACCTGGTCCTGACCGCAGATGACCCAGAGAACCTCCATGTATTCTAGATGCCACCAGTCAAGCTGCCGACTGGATGGGGCTCCGCTTCAGTGCAAAGAAGTGCGTATCTCTCCACATCGACGGCAGCAAAAGGGACTCGGTGCAGACAACAGGGTTCCAGATCCAGGGTGAGCCCGTCATCCCCCTGGCAGAGGGGCAGGCCTACCGGCACCTCGGCACACCGACAGGTTTCCGTGTCTGGCAGACACCCGAGGACACCATCCAGGAGATCTTGCAGGATGCCGCCAAGATCGACGCCTCACTGCTAGCACCGTGGCAAAAGATAAATGCCCTGAACACCTTCCTGATCCCCCGCATCTCATTCGTCCTAAGGGGATCTGCCGTCGTGAAGGCACCCCTCAACAAGGCAGACAAGATCGTCCGGCAGCTGGTGAAGAAGTGGCTGTTCCTTCCCCAGAGAGCCAGCAGCGAGCTGGTGTATATCACCCTCAGGCATGGTGGTGCTAATGTCCCCCGCATGGGTGATCTGTGTGACATCGCGGTGATCACCCACGCCTTCCGCCTGCTGACATGTCCCGACGCCATGTTAAGGAACATCGCAGCAAACGCCCTCCGTGATGCAACAAAGAAGCGGATTGGCAGAGCCCCCTCCAACCAAGACACCGCCAGCTTCCTGAGCGGTTCCCTGGATGGCGAATTCGGAGGGGACGGGCGCGACATCGCTTCACTGTGCTCCCGCGCTCACAGTGCCACGCGTCACCTGGGGAAGCGCATCGGCTGCCGCTGGGAGTGGTGCGAGGAGCGCCAGGAGCTGGGAGTCCTGGTGCCGCAGATCAGGTCTGAGGACAACACCATCGTCACCCCGAGCGCCAGGGGCCTGCTGGAGAGGACCCTGAAGGCAGTGATCCACTCGCTGTACATGGAAGCTCTGAAGCGTAAACCGGACCAGGGTAAAGCCTTCGAACTGACCAGCAAGTGGGACGCCAGCAGCCACTTCCTCGCCGGGGGTGGCTTCACCCATTTCGCTGACTGGCGGTTCATCCTCCGCGCCCGGCTCAACTGCGTCCCGCTCAACGGAGCCGTCCGCCACGGGAACCGAGACAAGCGTTGAAGGAAGTGCAGCTACTCCAGCGAGACCCTGCCCCACGTTCTGTGCAGCTGCAAGCCCCACTCCAGAGCCGGGCAGCTGCGCTGCAATGCCATCCAGAACCGCCTGGTGAAAGCCATCGCACCGCACCTGGGGGCGGTCGCCGTGGACTGCGGCATCCCCGGCACTGACAGCCCGCTGCGACCCGACGTGGTCGTCACCGACGAGGCCCAGAAAAAGATCATCCTCATCAACATCACGGTCCCCTTCGAGAACAGGACCCCGGCCCTCCGAGAAGCCCGAGCTCGTAAGCTGGAAATTTATACCCCCCTGGCCGACACCCTGAGAGCGAAGGGCTACAAGGTGCAGATGGATGCCCTGATCGTCGGAGTCCGGGCGCTTGGGACCCCTGCAACGAGCGTGTGCTGCGGACCTGTGGGATCGGTCGATGCTACGCACGGCTCATGCGGCGCCTCATGGTCTCGGACACCATCCGATGGTCCAGGGACATCTACATCGAACACATCACCGGCCACCGACAGTACCAGGAGGTGTGAGCCGGTTCGACATCGTGCATCCACTATGGGAAAGGGACTGAGAGGCTTTTTCCATTGGACCGTATGAACTGGAATCATAAACTCCCTGAACATTAAATCCCACCAAAAGAGGGTAGAACCATCCCCATCATCGTATCCACTCATCATACTCCACACCTGAACATAGCCATTATATGGACAACATACCCCCATATCTCAATGTCTGTACTTCGACCGGTTAAACTTTTACCCCCAATCAGAGAGATTGCAGATTATGTATTCCTTATGCCACCAGCTTCTAAACCGAATTTCGCACCCCTTGATAATCTGTACCTTATCCCCTCATAACCAGAAACTTCTATGCTTGAACTCTGTACCGTTTTCTTTTTATTTCAACATTATCTTAATAAAATTATTAAATCTGTTCTTATCAGTTTAATAGCTGATATGTCCTTTATTTGAGGACTGTCTATTAAATTGATTTTTGAAACAGGGGGACGGACTAGGAGCTTGCTCTGTCCACCCCATGCATCGGCCTGGTATTGCAGTGTCTCCAGGAATGGTGCAGCTCCTTTTGGGGAGAATCTTCTGGTTAGAAAAGCGGAAAGAGTTTTACTGTGACAAGGCTTCTTTAGAGCAGATTTCTTCAAGGGGCTGGAAAAAATTGGAACCTTCTAGTGCTTTACTTTCTTTATGACAAACTATTGTTACAATTTCTTGGGAGTGTTTTGCGAATCGATAGACGTGAGGTTCTTTGTCTTGCTAAAGGATTGTTTAAGACGCTGGAATCTTTCTCTCTCATAACACTCAGACCCGGGGCTGAGTGTTTTGAGAAAGACTTGGAGAGTTGGAGGGCAGAGAGTGAAGAGTTGGAGGGCATAGTCTCCCCACCTTTAAAAGTTGGGGGCCAGGCCCCACTCCCTCCCCCGCATTCCAGCACCTCTGCTTCTGGGACTATTTTATTCTTCAGCCATCTCTCTCAATTAACCATTTCCCGCCTTCAGCTCAGTGACAGCCCCACACTCTTTGCTTCCTACACACAAAGATTGACACAGAGACCTTGCAAGGAAAACCTCCCCAAGGAGTCAGAAGCACCTGAAGTGCGGAAAATAGAGGAGATTTGACAGTGGGACCCAGAGAGGTTCCCCAGCAGATAAAGGGGATCCCCTGCTGCCCAGGATCACCAATTGTAGGGAAGAACCAATTGGGTTTGCTTTTGGGAAGCTGCCAGGAATCAGATCTAAAATCATTATTCAGTCTGAGATATGGTTACAGCATCCATAACCCCAGTGTCACAACTCTTCAAATAGCTTGAACCTTATATTTTACCAGCCACAGAACTAAAGGGATTTGAATTAAACCCCTGTTCAGAGTCAATGAGGAGTGAGGGATCTTGGGGCTTTTCATTTCTTAGCCTCTGGCACCATCACGTGGCCATTTCAGTTTACTCCTCATAACAGTGATCACCACCCGTTGATTGCGATCAACTGGTCGATCCTGCAGCCTCGGCCAGTCGATCCCAATCTCTGGGCCGCTAAAAGTCCAGCAGCGCAGCGGGGCTCAGAGGCTGCCTGCCTGCCCTGGCCCCGGGCCCCTCCCAGACCCGGCTGGCTGCTGGCACATCTCTGGGGCCCACGGGGAAAGTGGGGGGTGAGGCAGCTCCATGCCCTGCCCCCACCCCCAGAACTGTCCCCGCAGCTCCCATTGGCTTGGAACTGGCCAATGGCAGCTGTAGGGGCGGCGCTTGCAGGTGTGGTCAGTGCACGGAGACCCGCTGCCCCCCTCCCTCCCAGGGGCCGCACGCACAGACGTGCCAGCAGCCAGCTCCTGACTGGGAGCCCCTGTGGTAAGCACCTCCCAGCCGGAGCCTGCACCCCAACCCCCAGCCCGGCGCTCCCTCCAGACCCCGCACCCCAACACTCTGCCCCGGCCCAGAACCCCTCCTGCACCCAAATTCCCCCCCCCAGAGCCTACACCCCACAGCTCCTCCTATACCCCAACACCCTGCAGAGCCCGGAGCCCCCTCTTGCACCAAGCTCCCTCCCAGAGCCTGCACCCCTCACTGCCTCCCGCACCCCAACACTCTGCCCCACACGCGCAGGCTGCTAGGCAGCAGCTTTGGTAACAGCACATCAGTCTCTAGGTGTCTCTGTGGCGCAATGGGTCAGCGCGTTCGGCTGTTAACCGAAAGGCTGGTGGTTCGAGCCCACCCAGGGACGGTGGTAACCCTGTGCTACTTCTTTGCTCCTCAAGACCTGCTGGGAGCCTCAAAGTTTCCCTTTTGCCACCTGAAAACTGTCCCTCTTGGCCTCAGTGGTTTCAGCTGGTGGCCCTCAGAGTGCACTGGATGCGACTCAGAAACCCATCTCCCCGCAGCCATGCCAGGGGCTTGGGCTCAATCCTCATGGCAGGGTGCAAAACCTTGAACCTGGTATGTTTCGCTCCCTTCCCGCCTCCACTCAAGTGGCAAGGGAGAAACGGATGAGACGCGCTGGCCCGAAGACACCTCCCTCCCACTTCCCTGTTGGCAGCACACAGCCCTTGGCCTGCCTCATGCCTCCTCAGGGAAGCACGGCCATGCTGCCCCAGCCTGAGTCCCGGCCGCAGCCTGGCCCGCCCCAACTGACGGAGTGCAGAGCCCCGCGAGTCAATGGCAGGTCGAGTCGGGAGCCTTGGCTCTTTCCCCTGACAGCCACACAGAGCTGTGTAGTGTCCTGAGAGCCTCCCTCCTGTTCTACGCAGAAGCCGCCTGCCGGTGCGGGTGGGAGAAGGGGACGAGGAAGCACGGCTGCCTCCAGCTGGGACAGGAGCCCTCTCCACACGCAGGCCTCTTGCCTTCAGCCCATGCAGCCAGAGGTGCTGGGGAGCTCCCTGGCAGGCCCCCGCCTCAGCCACCTCTAGCCTCATGGGCTAGGCTCTTGGCGCTCTGCTGGTTGTTGCCTCGCGTGAAGGCCCAGAGCAAAAAGAAACAAGTGCATCCCTAGCAGAGGATGGTTTCGATCCACCGACCTCTGGGTTATGGGCCCAGCACGCTGCCACTGCACCACTCTGCTGTGCCTTCAACCACAGCCCCCAGCATCTGGATTTAGGGGCAGATTAACCTTTTGTGGGCCCTGGTACCAAACATATTTGTGGGCCCCTATGTCGTCATTGTGGGCTCCGAGCATGGGCCTGGTGTGTCAGGGCCATTGGTGCCCTAGTGTCCCCGGTACTGAATCTCAGAGACATTTTTCATTTTGATCACACACCTCTACATGACTAGCTGCATTGCCATACACAGCTCCCTCAGCCCCCAGTTCTTCTCATTGAGCTCTACCCATGTGGGTTTACCAGTGTCCACAGTGAGCAGAACTTTCAGAGAGATCAGGGAAGCTCCCCACAGATTTGTCTCCTTCCTCATTCAGACCTTCAATAGCCACGTCTCCAGTGCCACCCCATGTCACCAGTCACTGTGTGTGGTCCCACTCTCAGCTCAAAGATCCAAAGCCAGCAGATACCTGGTCAGTTCTGACAAATCCCCTCCCCAGCGCCCATCCTCCCATTCGAGCAAGCCCCTTGCAAACACCATTTCCCCAAAGTGAGGACTTAGCCCTTGGGAATCTGAAGACACCAGCCTTTCTCCCTCTGCTCCCATCTACAGGCTAGTCTACTGCCTGGTCACCACCACCTCTCCCCATGCTTGTTTCCTTTCTACTTTGGACATGCTCCCCAGCCAGCTGGGACTATTCTCCCACTGGAAGCCTCACCTGCTTCCTCTTTCCCTGATCCCCTTGACATTCCTTTCCTATGGGTGACCTCTGTTCCTTGAGGTTAATTCCAGTTTCTTTATCCGCTCCTAGCTTAGTGGCCCCCAGTAGTCACAGAACTACCTGCAGCTTCTCTGACTATAGCCATGGGGCCAATTGCCAGAGGCCAGCCTGAGGTAGCCGCAGCTACTAGTCAAGGGAGGGGTGGCAATTCCAAGGCTGAGCATGCTTGAATCTAACAACGGCGGCACTAGGGCCTCTAAATCCTCAGCACTGGCCCTAGGCAGCTGCAGACACTGCAGTTAAGGGCTTTCCTCCTCCAGGCCATGGCTTTAAGTAGCTGAGATGCCCATCACCTGCAGCAGAGGCCACCAATTCCCACGTACCCCTCAGCTGGCATGTAGTCATGCAGAAAGTGCAGCCTGGATGATTTAGGAGGCTGGGGTACCAGGAAATTCCCATCCCTGAGCAGCAGCTCTGCAACAAGATCACATGGCCCCCCTCCGCTGTGGGCCCAGGACCCTGGGAAGACAGTGGAGTTACCCTGTGTATAACCAGTTCAGTCCAAAGCTTGTTGAAGTGAGTGGGAGTCTTTTCATTATCTTTAATGGGCTGCGTACAGAATCAAAGGACCCCATTCTCGACTCTGGGAGCAAAGCGCATTCTGTGCTGCACTGGTTTACTATGGTAACAGGAAGGTCTCACATTCCCCAGTGAATAAGCAACACCTCCTACAACACCTAACTTTTTCTGAGAGACCTCGTGCCCAATTACGAAACGTAAACCTGCTTCGCTTACAAGGGCTGAAAATATCTGGTAGTGTGGTCACAAAAGCAAGGCCCTTCTGAATTCAGGAGGAATTTTCGATGTGCACAGAACACAGACAGGACTGGTCCCTGCACGGTTACAGAACTGCGGTAAAGTGGAACAATTTTCAGCTTGTGTGATTGGAGGATATCTGGATCCATATGATAAGACTATCCTACATAAATGAGGAAAAGGTGAGGTGCTTTTGTTATTCTTTTATTCCACTCTTTGTTTCTGTGGGGAATTTGCCAGTGCAATATTACTGTCTTCCCTTTCAACAATCAAAACTAAAACAAATGAGAATGGCTGTTGAAAATAGCAATTCCAGTCCGAGTTATCACTGGGTAGATGCCAGCATTTGTTGCTCAATTTTATCCTACTTTTTCCACAGCATGTTTCAGTGGATCAGCATATTTGATTGGGGAGAAATGAAGTAACAAGCAGCCCAAATTGAGCTTGAGCACTCCTGAGTTTTGAGAGTGTTCAAATGTGGAAGGCAGGTGCTCGATTCCCTTTCTGAATATTGGATAAATCAAGAAAGGAAAAGCCAATTTCTGCTTCCCTGGCTCAGAATGGAAATCCTCCTACGGGCCTGGTACTCTATCTACAGCTGCCCAGGTCCTCGAGTAGAGCCTCCCCTCCCTTACTTTTCATTTTAACTTCTTGTGGGATCCAGAGACCCCCCCTTGCTAGGCTTCAGACAGAGAGGGGCACTGTCCATTCAGTCCACCCAGTTCCTCCCTTGGGGGCTGCCAGGCGAGGTCACACCAGCATCCCTCATCCAGCCTGGGGAAGTCTGGACTGGGCTGCACGGCACTCAAGCCGGACTGGGATGATTGTAACATCCTCCTGCGAACCCTATTGTCTGAGGTTGAAAGACAACAGGTTATGTCCAAGGCAAGGGAGGAGGCGCAGAAACAGTACGACCGGGATCGTATTAATGTCCCTGACCCGGATGCACAAGCCCCCGAGCAGACCCCAGGTGGGATCCAAATGATCCTGGGGGTATGACCCGCCTTACCTACTAGTCAGCGCAGGAGTGGGGCCTCGGGGAGAAGGGGTGATGCAGGTGCGTGGCCTCAAGAGGAAGGGATGGGGCTACTGTTCGGGCTCTGGTGGCCGCTACTTTTAGGGAGCCGGCACCGCTCTTAGTGGGACCGCAAGACATCCCAGAGGAGAGAGGGTGGCCAGCAGAGCAGTGACAGGGTGGAACGGCAAGTGACCGGCAATGTGGGCAGACAGGGGAGGGAGAAAGGGGCTTTCCCCCCAGGAGGTGAGAGGTGATCTCTGGGTTTTCATTGACCCAGGACAGCAGCTGGGAGTGAGGTGCAGTGAAGGGAGGGGCACTTCCAAAGAGCTTTTGGTCTCTGGATTTCAGAGCCCGAGGCAAAAGGACACCGCCCAGCGTACTGTGGGCAGGTGTTTTGCTCATAGTGTCGTGTTATGAATCCTGATTGTGGTGTTCTCCAAAGCTAAGACAAGGTGATTTTCCTCCTTTTTATTAAAGTTTCTTTTCTCCACTCAGTGCTGGTGAGTGAGGAAAGTATGGCCTCTTAGAGGCACCCAGTGGCCCTGGTTAGTTTCCCCAGATTACTGGGTGGGGGCTTAAGCGGATTGTGTGCTGTACTGTTGAAGAGGAGCCCCAAGCACCCGAACAGGGAAATGTAACTTCAGCCTTCAGATTAAGAGCCAGATGAGGGAAGAGCATCTTTGCAAGCAGGCTGGCTAACCTAGTGAGGAGGGCTTTAAACTAGGTTCACCAGGGGAAGGAGACCAAAGCCCTGAGGTAAGTGGGGAAGTGGGATACTGGGAGGAAGCAGGAGCAGGAGAGCGCGAGAGGGGAGGGCTCCTGCCTCATACTGAGAAAGAGGGACGATCAGCGAGTTATCTCAAGTGCCTATACACAAATGCAAGAAGCCTGGGAAAGAAGCAGGGAGAACTGGAAGTCCTGGCACCGTCAAGGAATTAGGATGTGATTGGAATAACAGAGACTTGGTGGGATAACTCACATGACTGGAGTACTGTCATGGATGGATATAAACTGTTCAGGAAGGACAGGCAGGGCAGAAAAGGTGGGGGAGTTGCACTGTATGTAAGGGAGCAGTATGACTGCTCAGAGCTCCAGTATGAAACTGCAGAAAAACCTGAGAGTCTCTGGATTAAGTTTAGAAGTGTGAGCAACAAGGGTGATGTGGTGGTGGGAGTCTGCTATAGACCATCGGACCAGGGGGATGAGGTGGATGAGGCTTTTGTCCGGCAACTCACGGAAGTTACTAGATCGCAGGCCCTGGTTCTCATGGGAGACTTCAACCACCCTGATATCTGCTGGGAGAGCAATACAGCGGTGCACAGACAATCCAGGAAGTTTTTGGAAAGTGTAGGGGACAATTTCCTGGTGCAAGTGCTGGAGGAACCAACTATGGGCAGAGCTCTTCTTGACCTGCGGCTCACAAACCGGGAAGAATTAGTAGGGGAAGCAAAGGTGGATGGGAACCTGGGAGGCAGCGACCATGAGATGGTCGAGTTCAGGATCCTGACACAGGGAAGAAAGGAGAGAAGCAGAATACGGACCCTGGACTTCAGCAAAGCAGACTTTGACTCCCTCAGGGAACTGATGGGCAGGATCCCCTGGGAGAATAACATGAGGGGGAAAGGAGTCCAGGAGAGTTGGCTATATTTTAAAGAATCCTTATTGAGGTTACAGGGACAAATCATCCCGATGTGCAGAAAGAATAGTAAGTATGGCAGGTGACCAGCTTGGCTTAACAGTGAAATCCTTGCTGATCTATATACAAAAAAGAAGCTTACAAGAAGTGGAAGATTGGAAAAAGGACCAGGGAAGAGTATAAAAATATTGCTCGGGGATGCAGAAGTGAAATCAGGAGGGCCAAATCACACCTGGAGTTGCAGCTAGCAAGAGATGTTAAGAGTAACAAGAAGGGTTTCTTCATGTATGTTAGCGACAAGAAGAAAGTCAAGGAGCGTGTGGGCCCCTTACTGAATGAGGGAGGCAACCTAGTGAGAGAGAATGTGGAGAAAGCTAATGTACTCAATGCTTTTTTTGCCTCTGTCTTCACGAACAAGGTCAGCTCCCAGACTACCTCTCTAGGCGGCACAGCATGGGGAGGAGGTGACCAGCCCTCTGTGGAGAAAGAATTGGTTCGGGACTATTTAGAAAAGCTGGACGTGCACAAGTCCATGGGACCGGATGCGCTGCATCCGAGAGTGCGAGGGGAGTTGGCGGATGTGATTGCAAAGCCATTGGCCAGTATCTTTGAAAACTCATGGCGATGGGGGGAAGTCCCGGACGACTGGAAAAAGGCTAATGTAGTGCCCATCTTTAAAAAAGGGAAGAAGAAGGATCCTGGAAACTACAGGCCAGTCAGCCTCACCTCAGTCCCTGGAAAAATCATGGAGCAGGTCCTCAAGGAATCAATTCTGAAGCACTCAGAGGAGAGGAAAGTGATCAGGAACAGTCAGCATGGATTCACCAAGGGCAAGTCATGCCTGACTAATCTAATTGCCTTCTGTGACAAGATAACTGGCTCTGTGGATGCGGGGAAAGCAGTGGACGTGTTGTTCCTTGACTTTAGGAAAGCTTTTGACACAGTCTCCCACAGTATTCTTGCCAGCAACTTAAGGAAGTATGGGCTGGATGAATGGACGATAAGGTGGATAGAAAGTTGGCTAGATCGTCGGGCTCAACGGTAGTGATCAATGGCTCCATGTCCAGTTGGCAGCCGGTATCAAGTGGAGTGCCCCAAGGGTCGGTCCTCGGGCCGGTTTTGTTCAATATCTTCATAAATGATCTGGAGGATGGTGTGGATTGCACCCTCAGCAAGTTTGCATATGACACTAAACTGGGAGGAGAGGTGGATACGCTGGAGGGTAGGGATAGGATACAGAGGGCCCTAGACAAATTAGAGGATTGGGCCAAAATAAATCTGATGAGGCTCAACAAGGACAAGTGCAGATTCCTGCACTTAAGATGGTAGAATCCCATGCACCGCTACAGACTAGGGACCGAATGGCTCGGCAGCATTTCTGCAGAAAAAGACCTAGGGGTTACAGTGGACAAGAAGCTGGATATCAGTCAACAGTGTGCCCTTGTTGCCAAGAAGGCCAATGGCATTTTGGGATGTATAAGTAGGGGCATTGCCAGCAGATCGAGGGACGTGTTCATTCCCCGCTATTCGACGTTGGTGAGGCCTCATCTGGAGTACTGTGTCCAGTTTTGGGCCCCACACTACAAGAAGGATGTGGAAAAATTGGAAAACGTCCAGCGGATGGCAACAAAAATGATTGCATATGACTTATGAGGAGAGGCTGAGGGAACTGGGATTGTTTCGTCTGCAGAAGAGAAGACTGAGGGGGGATTTGATAGCTGCTTTCAACTACCTGAAAGGGGGTTCCAAAGAGGATGGATCTAGACTGTTCTCAGTGGTAGCTGATGACAGAACAAGGAGTAATGGTCTCAAGTTGCAGTGGGGGCGGTTTAGGTTGGATATTAGGAAAAAAACTTTTTCACGAGGAGGGTGGTGAAACACTGGAATGCGTTACCTAGGGAGGTGGTGGAATCTCCTTCCATAGAAGTTTTTAAGGTCAGGCTTGACAAAGCCCTGGCTGGGATGATTTAGTTGGCGATTGGTCCTGCTTTGAGCAGAGGGTTGGACTAGATGACCTCCTGAGGTCCCATGCAGAATGTGCCCGGTATGTAACCCCTTTGCTAATGGGGTGGATGGCATGGGTGCAAGGTAATGACTTGTGTTACGAATTACACCTTGTAGGACACGCACACAACTGCTGCGAATTATACCTGGTAGGACACGCACACAAGTGCTACGAATTACACCTGGTAGGACACGCACAGTTCGAATCTAGGCTGAGGCACAGAAATAAAGTGCACAACTGCAGAGTTCCCAAAAGACACTAAGTTTATTACGCTCGAGCGTGGTGCCCCCCTGCTAGCCAGGAGGGGACCCTGAATGCAAATTATACAAAGGTTATATACTTTTTAGCAAAGCATGTTGCCCTCGTGCATCGGAAACCTTAGCCAATAAACAAACCCTTGTCTTATCTACCACCTATCCCTGCTTGGTGCATTCCTCGTGCTATACCAGTATGTTAATTACACAGCATGGTCCTAAAGCCATGCATCAGTAACTTTTATTATCACGATGGGAGGCCTCACATCAAGGCCAAGAGACAGGGAGTTAGAGACTGACAAAAACCAGATACTGCAAATCAAGGCAGGCTGAAGACAAGGAGGAGGATTTTCACATGGATTCAGTATCTAAGGATTACTCCTCCTGGTGTATGATGTGCTGGCATTTAAACAATGGTGGGTCCCAGACCAAAATGGAGTCACATGTGCTTACTTTTCCTTAAGACTTGCAACAACCATCTCCCCACAGAACTAAGAGAGATCTAGCTGCTAAGGTCCTAGGAGGGGTGGGGACTGGACTAGGAGTGCTAAATACGGTGGATCAGCAGTTCCTGGCATTACGTATAGGTGAAGTGGGACATGATATCTCCTCACTAGCCAATCCCCTCTCTGCAGCATTGAATGATTTGGGTGAATTAGGTTTTCGTGTTGCTAACACGTGACCAGCGTGGTTAGAAGTGCAGGAAATGGATCACCTGCAGGTGACAGGAGCACGGGAGACACTGCAGCCTGGTCGAACAGAAGCACTCGCATGGGTGCAAGCGCAGCAGCTGCTTCTCGATATTGCAAAGGCTGGAACCAGGGCTGGTGAGAATGGGAACGTGCCGCAGGAAATTCAGCACGTTTTCTGGTCTAATGCCACCAAATTCGAGAAAGAAAAACAGCAATGGTGGAAAATGGTGAATTTCACCTATGACCATGCTAATGAGACTATTGTGGCATCCATACTTCCTTTAAGGGATGCCATAGAGGAAACAATTCACCCCCCTGATTCCTTTGGGAATGTTTGTAAACAATTTCCTAATGCTGCCTACGGAAAATACCAAATGGGTGCATGTAAGAGAAGAGCAATATTATTCTTTACATTTACAAGTTTGTGTGGAGGAAGTGAAAGTGGGATTCACCTGTACCACTGGGGTATGGGAGGAGCCCCACCTTTGTTTAGATCCCCATGAAGGGAAATGTAACTACCGGCTTCACCATCCTATGCATTTTCAAAATTCAGCGATAGTGGTTATTGATAGTCATTGTTTGTGTAGAAGAACTTTATGTAAATGTGTTAATTAATGGTTTTTATCATATTGAACATGATGCAGGAGATACGAGATGTTTACGTGCAGTTTTTTCTGTGAGGGGCTGCGCTACAGACATGAATCTGTCAGAGGTGGAAGTGAGGAGCATAATAGCATCTTACACTACATATGACCATCTTCCACCTCTTCATATCGGAGCAGACCTCCAAGCACTGAAACATTTAATGCACCATAAGGAGATGGTTGACCACCTAAAACAGCTTCAACAGCATGGAGCTCACACTTTCCTCACGGTGCATCATTCTGTGGGTCAAATCAGAAAGGTGTTAAAAAGAATTGGTGATGAAACCAAATCATCCAGCTGGTGGGAAGATCATTTTACAGCTCGATCAGGTGAAGGGGCAATTGCGGGGGAGGGAGGCTAAAGGGGGTATGTGGGACAGCTAGGTGAGGGCTTTGGAGGTAAGGCTGAAGGAGGGCAGTTGGCTGTAGGGGGGAAAGACTGAAAGGGCAGCTGGGGAGGAGCCTAGGAGGGGGGGAAGGTTGAGGGAGGCGATGAGGGGAAGGGGACCGGGGCACTTGAGGGAGGCTGAAGGGGGGGCTGAAGAGGTGATGGGGGGAAGGGAACATTTGGAGGGAGGCTGAAGGGGTGATGAGATATAGGGGGCCGGGGCAGAGAGACAGCTGGGGGGGGCTGCTCATCCCCATGGGAGGGGAGGAGGAAGAGGAGTCCCCTGGTATCAGAAGCTGCTTCTTTATTACAACTTTCTACGTTCCTGAGCAGGGTCCTGGGATGCAAAGGTTCGACAGGGAAGTAGAGAGATTCCTGGCGGCTCGGTCCATCGATGGCGATTAGCCAGGATGGGCAGGGATGGTGTCCCTAACCTCTGTTTGTCAGAAGCTGGGGATGGGGCGACAAGGGATGGATCCCGGCATGATTCCTGTCTGTTCATTCCCTCTGGGGCACCTGGCACTGGCCACTGTCGGTAGACGGACACTGGGCTAGATGGACCTTTGGTCTGACTCCGTCTGGCCATTCTTTGCTCTTCTGTTCTTATCACCTGCTCAGTGACATCTGCAAGTTCTGCCCTCACTCACCACCAGCATCTGCTCCCTGCAACCAAAGGCAGGGAAAATCCCCCTGAAGGGGGGAAACTGGAGGGGAGGGCTGGGCAGAGGGACAAAACTGGGAGCAGATCAGGGGTTCACACAGGGGGACTGCCCTGCCAGATAGGCGCAGAAGAGAAAACCCCCAGATAGAGGGTGCTAGAGGGGATAACAGTTCCCACAGATGGGGTGAGCCATCAGCAGCCGTTCCAAAAGAGGATGTGCTGGATGGTAGAAGGACTTGTGTTCCTCACTGGATGGTCCCTCTCAGCATCCCCTCCCCAGGGCTGTGGTGTTAAAGGCCCCGGGGGGGCCCATTGCCCAGGGACCGCAGCTCTTCTCTTGCTGACATGGTGGACTGAGCTGCCAGTGGAATCTTGATTCAGGGAAATAGTTTACACCCACCCCCAAAGCCCCTCAGAATAACGCAAATGGATACTTTGATAAGTGTTAACCCAGTTTCCAAGAATTCCTGGCCAGTTTCGGTCCCTATAACATGTCTGCTTGGAGCCTCATAGGAGCTCCAAATGTGTCATATCTGCTGTTCTGATTGCCTGAATTGGTCTCCCTGTCCTGAAGCCCCCTGGCTTGCTGTCGGTCCGCATCTTTTCATGATTGATTCCCTAACAATGTTCTTCGGATGACACTGTCCAGTGGAGCAGTAACCCACCGGAGAGGTCGGAATTAGGAAACCCTGGTGATCCAATCCCCCAGCCCGAGCTCTTTCATTATTTAGCCGCAGGGAACCAACTTCCACAGGAGCGCGGGAGAGAGCCCCACCACAGCACTGTGCTTCACACACTGACCTGAAACATGGGGACCCTGGTTCAATCCTTCCTCCCTTGCAGACAGTGGGGGGGTGATGCTGGCAGCACCAGCTCATGCTCATGCCTCCCTGAGCCACAGATGGAGCCCAAAGGCAGGCTTGCCTTCGTGGCAGGACAGAGCAGAGTGCCCAAGGGGAGTGTCTGGGTCTGAGTGCCTGACCACCCCTGGATTCCTCCACCCCTAATTGTCCTCACTGTGTGAGTCTGTGTGTGTAGGAAGCACTGAGGGTGGCACTCTCACTGAACCAACAGAGGGCGAGGGAGGTGGGAGCGAGACAGTAGAAGTATAAAGGGGAAGGACGGGCAGAACGATGATGACTTTGTGTTTCATTCCTTAGATGTGGTGCCACCACCTTTCTCTTTAGCCTTGTAGTATCCCAGGGGTAAAACTAACCATCTGTCCAGCTACAAGGGCGTGTTTGTGTTCATTCCTGCGAGCCACACAGGGGTTTGATGTTGCTGCTTCCAATCCTCTGGCTCTGCCGGGAGAAGGGGCAATTCAGGCCATCACTGAGCTGAGGGAGGGAGATGAAATAAGATTGGTCCCAAAGACTGATCCCTGAGGAACTCCACTTGTAACCTCCCTCCAGCCTGACAGTTCACCTTTCAGCAGGACCCGCTATAATCTCCCTGTTAACCATTTCCCTATCCATCTTTCAATTTTCATATTGATCCCCATCTTTGCCAGTTTAACTAATAATTCCCCATGTGGCACCATATCAAAGGCCTTCCTGAAATCTTGGTCAATTAGATCCACTGCGTTTCCTTTGTCTAAAAAATCTGTTACATTCTCAAAGAAGGAGATCATGTTGGTTTGGCATGATCTACCTTTTGTAAAACCATCTTGTATTTTGTCCCATTTACCATTGACCTCAATGTCCTTAACTACTTTCTCCTTCAAAATTTTTTCCGAGACCTTGCATACTACAGATGTCGAACTAACAGGCCTGTAGTTACCCGGATCACTTTTTTTCCCCCCTTTCTTAAAAATAGCAACTATGTTTGCAATTCTCCTATCAAACGGTACAACTCCTGAGTTGACAGATTCATTACAAATTCTTGCTAATGGGCTTGCAATGTCATGTGCCAGTTCCTTTAATATTCTTGGATGAAGATTATCTGGGCCTCCCGATTTAGTCCCATTAAGCTGTTCGAGTTTCGCTTCTACCTCAGATATGGTGATGTCTACCTCCATCTCCTCCTTCCCATTTGTCATGCTACCATTATCCCTAAGATCCTCATTAGCCTTATTAAAGACTGAGGCAAAGTATTTGTTTTGATATTGGGCCATGACTAGATTATCCTTGACCTCCACTCCATCCTCAGTGCTTACCGGTCCCACTTCTTTTTTCTTGGTTTTCTTTTTATTGACATGGCTATAGAACCTTTTACGATTGGTTTTAATTCTCTTTGCAAGGTCATTCTCACTTTATCCCTTCATGTTCTGACCTCAAGAAGGTAGCTTTCCTTGCTGATCCCTCCCATCTTCCACTCCCTGTATGCTTTCTCCTTTTTCTTAATCACCTCTCCGAGATGCTTGCTCATCCAGCTTGGTCTACAACTCCTGCCTATGAATTTTTCCCCCTTTCTTGGGATGCACGCTTCTGATAGCTTCTGCAGCTTTGATTTAAAGTAATCCCAGGCCTCCTCTGCCTTTAGATCCCTAAAGATCTTCAGTCCAATCCACTTGCCTAACTCATTTCCTTCATTTTTCAAAGTCAGCCCTTTTGAAATCAAAAACCCTAGTTGCAGATTTATTTTTTGTTGATCCTTCTGTTCAGTTTGAACTGAATTAGCTCATGATCGCTCGAACCAAGATTGTCCCCTACAACCATTTCTTCTAGGAGGTCCTCACTTCTCACCAAAACCCCCTCTTGTCGGTTCAGCAACTACTTGATGAAGGAATCCATCTAACAGCATCTAGGAACATCTGAGCCCGATTATTATTACTAGCACTCGTCCTCCAGTCTATATCTGGGAAGTTAACGTCTCCCATGATCACGCAGTTTCCATTCGTATTTACTTCATTAAAAACATTAAAGAGGGCTCGATCCATATCCACATTAGATTCCGGCGGTCTCTAGCACACTCCAAGCACTATCCCAGGGGAGGCTCGAGTAGTTTTCTTCCCCAATGTCATTTTTGCCCAGACGGACTCTGTCTTATCCATTCCATCGCTGATTTCTTTACATTCTACCTCCTCATTGATAGACAATGCTACTCCACCACCTTTACCTTTATTTCAGTCTTTTCTAAACAGCACATACCCTTCAATACCTGTAGTCCAGTCATGACGACTATTCCACCCTGTTTCTGTTATCCCTAGAATATCTGGTTTCACTTCCTGCACCAGTAGCTCTAGTTCCTCCATTTTGTTACCTAGGCTCCTCGCATTAGTGGAAAGGATTAGTGGATAGATGTGCACTAAGGTACAAACATCTTCCTTTTTGCTGTTTGGCCTCGCTCACGTTCTTTACCCAATGAGGCACGGTCATTCTACAGCCAGTAGAAAATATTAGACTGGTGCCAACACTGCCCTTCCTCCTTATAGCCATTCTCCTACCCACGGCTGTATCCTTCCTTACTTTGTTTTCTTCCCTCTCAAGGCTAAAATCCGGCGTGGACATTACCTGGACATCCCCCAACCAACTATCTCCCCCAGATTCCTAGTTCAAAGCTCTCTTAATCAGTTGTGCCAGCCTGTATCCTAGAAGTCTATTTCTTTCCCTACTCAGATGAAGTCCATCCCGAGAGAACTGTCCTCTGTCCAGAAATGCCTCCCAGTGGCCAGACATCCCAAAGCCCTCCTTCTAGCACCACTGCCTGAGCCATCTGTTGACAGTCATAATCTTGTCACGCCTTTGTTGCCCTTCTCCAGGAACAGGCAAAATCCCACTACAGATCACCTGAGCCTCGATTTCCTTAAGCGTTTTCCCCAGCCTAGCACTGTCTCCCTTAATCCTTTCCAGCGAGAATCTAGCCGTATCATTTGTTCCCACATGAAGGATAATTAGGGGGTTCTTTCCCTCTCCCTTTAGGATCCTTTTCAACCTCACATCTATATCCCGTATCTTAGCACCTGGAATACAGCACACCCTTCTATTCTCTGGATCAGCTCTGGTTACAGGCCTGTCTAGTCTTCTCAGTAAAGAGTCCCCGATCACGTAGCCCTGCCTTTCCCTGGTGACGATGCTATTCTCCAGTCTATCCCCTCTTCCCTCTGGCTGCAAGTTCTTTCCATTCCTATTCTCCCTTGTAATCCTCTTCAACCCATCCTGTATCCTCCTGGGGCTCATATTTGGTGTAGTCTCCATTGACTCTTCCCCTTTTCTTATAGGACTAGCTGCTCTTCTCTTCTTCCTTGCCCCTCCACCTTCAGTGACTACCTGCTGAGCCCCTTATTCATTTTCCAACTCTCAAAACCTATTCCTGAGCTCTATTTCTCCTTCACTAGCCCGTCTTTTCCTCTGCCTGGTTTTTTGTAGTCACATGCTTCCACCGACCACTTCCCTCACCCAGCAGTCTCCCCTCAGAATTCCTCAGTCCTGCTTCCATCTGCAAGTCTGAGCTTTTCCCTTCAGATACCTCATGTCTTTGCTCCATCATCTGCTCAAACCCCTTTCTAAACTCAACCAGACTTTACACCTGCATCTCCAAACCTCAGACCTTCTCCTCCATCAGCTCGAGCAGACGGCATTTCATGCAGACAAAACTCTTACCAGGTCCCCCCTCCAGGATCATGGACATACGGCAGCTTCCACAGCCAGTCATCTGCATGGTGTCTTCCACGACCTGAGTAACTCCCACTGCTGCCTCTGTGTCTGTCATCCCCTTCCCACCTAAATCCTGTTCATCTGGGAAACACCCAAACCCCACCCCCCACAGCAACAACAAACCCCCAACAAGCACCACAAGACAAACTCCCCCTCAGACCCCCCTGTTTACAGCCCTGATTGCTGGCTCCTGTGCCACGGCCTGACAGGCTGGCTCCCTTCATAGGACCCTGAGTCAGAGAAGCCCCGGCCCCGAATCAGGGCTCAGCTTCTCCCCCAGCACAAAGCCCCCACAAGCCTCGACACATACACATAATACCAATACACAACCGAATACCAACACCTTCTCCTCCGCACCATTCACAGCTGTTGGTGGGTCTTGGGGAAACCCTGGTGCACCAGCGGGGGCGGGTGTCTGACGGGGTGGGTGGGGAGGCGGGGGGCGGGGAGGGGGCCCAGCTGGGAGGTGGAGGGGTCTGTGTGGTGCGAGCTGTGGGAGGGTAGGGGATGGATTGGTGCTGTGGGAGGAGGAGAGGGGGGTTGTGGACAGGGGGCGATTGGGTTGTAGGGATGGGGACTGGGTCTGGGAGGGATGTGGGGGAGGGAGAGGCTATAGGGGACTTGGATCGGGGACTTGGGTCAATGGCATGGCTGTGGCTGTTGGGTTGGGTTGGGAGGGGCAGCACCATGGCCGCCCCCAGGGGACACAGCATGGCTGTGGGGGGCTGTAGGGAGGGGAGGGGTCTGTGGGGTGGGGCGGCTGCAGCCTGGCTTGGGGCGAGGAGGACAGTCGGGGGGGGGACTGTGGAGGGGCTCGGCCACACTGGGGCCGGGGGACTTGTGGGGAGGCGGCCCCACGGGGCTGTGGGGAGGGGCAGTGGGGTGGCAGCCGGCCATGGCTGTGGTTCGCTCTTGGGGCATCTCAGGTGGGGGGCCCCAGCAGGGGACAGGGGGTCTGGCAGTGCCCCCGAGGAGAGAAGGGGAGACCTGCCCCCAGGGAGCTGCTCCCGGGGCAGCCTTTGCGGGGCAGGGGGGCCCAGGCTGCTCCCAGCGGGGAGCTGCGAGTCCCTGCCCTGGGCAGAGGGAAGCTGCGGCAGCTCCCCGGGTTTGGGGGGCAGCGACACGTGGGGAGCGGGGGGAGGAAGCAGAAGGGGGGCCGGGGGCTCTGAGCCGCTCCGCCCGGCCCCGAGCTCTGGAGAGCCCCCGGCCCCGCCCCTGCTGTCCCCCCCCAACAGCCTCCACTCCCGGCGCTGCCGGCCCATGCTCCGGGCAACGCAGGCAGGGGGCAGGGAGCAGGGGAGGGGTGGGGTAGAGGGCAGGGGAGTTCGGGGGGTGGTCAGGGGCTGGGGGGCGGATGGGGTCGGGGCGGTGAGAGGCGGGGAACAGGGGGTTGAATGGGGGCAGGAGGTCCCGGGGCGGTCAGGGAGAAGGGGTGGTTAGATGGGGCAGAGGGTCCGGGCGGCAGGCAGAAAGGAGAGGGGGGTTGGATGGGGCGGTGGGGGTCTGATAGGGGCGGGGGGATCTGGGGGCAGTCAGGGGACAGAGAGCGGGGGGGTTGATGGGGCAAGGGTCCTGGGGGGCCCCTCAGGGAACAGAGGGGTTAGATAGGGCCGGAGGCCCGGGGCGGCCGTCAGGGGGCGAGAAGCGGGGGTCGGATGGGGGCGGGGGCCGGGCCATGCCTTGCTGTTTGAGGAGGCACAGCCTCCCCTAACTGTCCCTCCATACAATTTCTGAAACCCGATCCGGCATCAGGCCAAAGTTTGCCTGCCCCTGGCTTAGGGCCTGATTTATGCAAAGACCCATTGAGAGTGTGTCAACATTGCCCCATTTCTGAAACTGGAAACAACCCCCTGCACAGGGCTGGGAAAACAGAGCAGAGTTCTGGAGCCTGAACCCCCTCGTCAGAGACAGCGATGAAATCATCTCAGGCATTGGCATCCAGACAGCAGGAGTATCTGGCTGTGTCGACTCTCTCCTCAGGCCCTACACGACCAGCACCCCTAGCCAGAGATGCCTGAGATGACGGGGCGTCCAGGATTTCCAGGTTTATGGATCTTGAGTAGCAGATAGAAGACCCATGTTCGGAGTTCCAGGGGCATGTCTGTGCAGGTTTGTTCTTGTGCTTTTTCAGGGAGTTTCTTGAGCAGATGGTGCAGTTTCTCTTGGCAACCCTGAGTGGGATCAGAGGGGAATGGGCTGGAGGATGTGGAGCTGGAGAGCTGCCGAGCAGTCTCTTGTTCATATTCCAACCTATTCAGGATGACGACAGCACCTCCTTTGTCAGCCTTTTTGATTCGGATGTCAGAGTTGTTCCTGAGGCTGTGGACGGTGTTGTGTTCTGCACGGCTGAGGTTATGGGCCAAGTGATGCTGCTTTTCGACCACTTCAGCCCGTGCTTGTCGGCTGAAGCACTCGAGTTGAAGTCCAGTCTGCTGTTTCGACCTTCAGGCAGAATCCTTCTTTTTGTCGTGTTGGTAGGAAGGTCTCTGTGGATTAGTGTGTTGTTCAGAGGTGTGTTGGAAATATTCCTTCCGTCGGAGACATGGAAAGTTGCATTCCAGGTCACCGCAGAACTGTATCATGTTGGCGGGGGTGGAGGGGCAGAAGGAGAGGCCACACAAGACACCCACTTCCTGGACACTACAGTGTTAATAACCGATGGTCACATAAACACCACCCTATCCTGGACCGCTATACTTACCTACATGCCTCCGGCTTTCATCCAGACCACATCACATGATCCGTTGTCTACAGCCAAGCTCTAAGATACAACCGCATTTGCTCCAATCCCTCAGACAGTGACAAAGATCTCCAGGATCTCTATCAAGCATTCTTCAAACTACAATCCCCACCTGCTGAAAGGAAGAATACCCAGAAGTCACCTACTCCAGGACAGGCCCAACAAAGAAAGGAACAGAACGCCACCAGCCATCAGCTTCGGTCCCCAACTAAAAGATCTCCAGGGCAGGATCAAGGATCTACAATCTATTCTGAAGGATGATCCCGCACTCTCACAGATCTTGGGAGACAGGCCAGTCCTCGCTTACAGACAGCCCCCCAACCTGAAGCAAATACTCACCAGCAACCACACAACAAAAAACACTAACCCAGGAACCTATCCTTGCAACAAACCCATTGCCAACTCTGTCCACATATCTAGTCTAGGGACACCATCCTAGGACCTAATCACATCAGCCACACCATCAAATGTACCCAAATACATTTGTTAGTCTCTAAGGTGCCAGAACTACTCCTCGTTTTGTTTTTGTTTTTTGCTGATACAGACTAACACGGCTCCCACTCTGAACTAAATGATTGCATCTCTCCCTACAATAGATCTAGAAGCACAAAGAACACCCTAGAGACCAGGCCTTTAAATGTTAGGAAACATCAGAGTTAAGGTGACGTGTACATACTTCGCGCAGTGCTGTTATGCATGTGTGTTATGATACAGACTCTGGCCTTGGGGTCAATTCTCTGCCCCCCACAGCATCAATTTCCTCCAGGCTACCAAGGGAAGTGGTGCTTCCTCCATCCCTTGATGAGATGCCTTTCTCGAGTCTGCTTTGGTCCAAAACTCGCTACTCGCCATACAGGAGGCCTGTGATGTGTAGGGGGGCCAGATGAGATGATCTAACAGTCTCTTCTGGCCTTCAAGTCTCCAAATCTCTGCAAAACCGAGTGCGGCACATTGAGCATCCTCTGATGGTTCCACGTGTGGCCTGCGTGTACCCTTGCACGACCACTGAGTGTGTGGGGGTGACCCGGGGGAGCAGCTCAAACATTCAGAGGAGCCGGCTCGGGGCAGGACATGAGCCCTGCAGGGCAGGGGTGGGGCTGGCAGTGACATCACAAGGGCCTTTTGCAGCACTCATCTGATTGGTGAAAGGAGGTTGGGAGGCGATGACCTCACAGAGAGTCCAAGACAACGGCCAGGGAGGACAGGCTGCAGAGCAGGGGGATGTCAGAGACCCCCGGGGCTTTGCTGCAGGGAGTCTCCTTCTTGAGGTGTCTCCTTGAGGACGCAGAGAGAATTCAGGGTCTCGTATGTGAGCGCGAGGTGGAGCCTCTCTGGAGTTTTCTCCTTTCCCACTGCTCATTGAGCGAGAAGAAAGACGTCCCTGTGGAGAAGGTAAGAGCCCCAGAGAGGTTTGGTACCGAGGCAGCCTGATCCGCCCGGTGCTGGCCAAACTCTCGGCACGGAAAACAGGAGGTTAAGGTGGGACAATTTTCCCCCAGCTAGGCCTTTGTCCCTTCGAGTCTTTGGGGTTTGACTTTTTTGGTTTCCCTTTTCCTGCTTCCCTCCCTCCACTGGCGAGGAGGGGCTGCTCTGTAGCCCTCATGGTGAGAGGCCTCCCAAAGAGATGGGACAGGAAGCGTGCTCTGAGAGTGATCCTCACCGGTGACCTGAGCCATCCCTGGGCCATCTGGGGAACCCTCAGCCCACCGCCAGAGTCTCCACGCTGATTGGCTGAGCAGGGGATCTCGTGGCAGGGAGGAGACTCAGGACTTTGTTGTTCTCGTTTAAGGCCCAGCAAATAAGCCAGAACCAATCATCTGCTTGGTGAGTTGTTCTCCTTCTCGCTTATGATTGTCTCTGAGCCGTTCCTGGTTCTCGCTGGTCTTCTCGTGCTTCTAAAACACTTGCTGAAGAATCAGTGTGAATGGTTGTTGGTCTGTAGCTCATTGCAGGTCCCTTTATTCTGATCATTCAGTGTGTGAAACTCCAGACTGATGGTTCGTTTGAAAGTCAGGACACCCGGGTCCTGTTCCCAACTCTATCCCGACAGGTTGTGTGATGGAAGACAAGACCCTTCGCCTTTCTCAGCCTTCGTTTCTCCCTCTGTCAGTTGGGGAGAACAATCCTCTCACACCTGCCTCTCGGTGCGGGGAGGCTGGGGAGCTGTGGGGACCTGTTTGAGAGTGTCACTCGTAGCAGTGTATCGTAGGAGGTGTCCTATCGGGTTGAGTCATTCCAGAGGATGATGTCGTGCAGCAGAACCCCTTTTCCCAACCTGGCGTGACACAGCTTTGCATGTGAACCGAAACAAGGGCGTACACAGGTCCTGAAGCCGGTGATTTCTCCTTTGGCCACTAGATGGCGCTGCAGGCTCCCACTTCCCCCTTCTCCTGGTCAGCGCAATGGGGGTTAGTCTCCCCAAAAAGAACGCCCTTCTCGCTTTGAACATTCCTTGATGTGCACCCTGTGGACTGTCGGGATACGTGTCCAAAAGTTGCAGGGCTTGTTTCATGGTCTCCACAACGACAATCTTTCTTCCTTTTTAGACGTGACGACCTTTTTGGTCAAGATCCTTGATTATTCGGGGACTTATCTCGGAAGACCCAAAGTATTTGGGACATAAGACTTGTCTGGAAGGGCGCACAGGGCTAAATTGTTTTTGGCCATAGCAGGTGCCTTGTCGCAAGAATGACGTCCATCCCCCTTCCAAACAAGCCCCAAATGAGCTGTTACCAGAATAGCCCTTTACCTTGGGGTACGCCCATTTGTTAGGATTACTCTTCTGGTGGGGGGAGATTCTGCAATTCTTTCAATGTGCTGCTTTTGTCACTTGTGTTTTCCTATGGAGCGCTACTCCTTCCTTCTGCAAGTTCCCTCCCAATGGAGCTACCCTGCAGGACCTCGGTTCCCCAGGGCTGGGGTCTTCCAGCCCCCAAATGTGATGAGCATGAACAGACACACAGGCACACACACATGAACATAGCATGTCAGAGAGGACTGGGTCATCAGCACTCGCAAGCTGACCCCTGATGTGTCCCGGGACTCAGTGGGCTGGATCGAACAGCAATTTAATGCTGGTCCCCTCATATGTCCTTGGACTCAGCGGGCTGGGCTGAGCAACACCTTAATCTGCCACCCTCCTCTACCCCCAGGTTCAGCACCTCCCTATCCCCACCTTCACCCCACAATCATTCTGCTCGTAACCCACTTGCTGAGCAAACCCCTGAGGATTTTTGGGGCTGCAGGGATCTTTAGCTTGGGTACAAGGAGCGTTGCTGCAGAGTGCATAAAGAAGCCAAAAACACCCATGGAGGTGGGGTGGGGGGCTAGCAAACTATAACTGATCACAGGAGGCAGGGTCAGGAGGCTATTCCTAGGGAGAGACAGAGGCACAGAAAGAGACAGATGGATCTCAGCACTCCTTGAAGCTGGAATCGATCAGTGTTCCAGGTGGCCTTGGTAGCTGAGAGACCGAAGCGCTGGAGCCAAGCAGAGCGCCCAGCACAATCAGTCAGGAAAAGCGAATGAGGAGGACTTGTGGCACCTTAGAGACGAACCAATTTATCTGAGCATAAGCTTTCATGGGCTAAAGCCCACTTCATCAGATGCATGCAGGGGAAAATACAGCAGGAAGATATAGATATAGATATATCAATACAGAGAAGACGAGAAAATGGGGGTTGCCATAGCAACTCTTAACGAGACCAATCGATGAAGGTGGGCTGTTAGCAGCAGGAGAAACAAAACTTTTGTTGTGATAATCAGGCTAATCCAGGGGGACTAAAACTGCAGGGCAGAGAGACCAGTAAGTGTTGGGGGGTCCCGATCCAGTCCCCAGCTTCTAGCCGCCCACCCCCTTAAGGCTGCCATTGCTGGGAGCCCCCTCCATCTGCAACTTCAACTTGTAAAGATTGTAGATAAAACCTGTACAGCTGTGTGCCTTTGGGCAAAAACTTACACACAGGTACATGAAATCCATGCAAAAGAAACCCCAGTGGGTAAAACCAGGAACAAAAGCCTGAGCAGCCAAACCCCAGCCAACTGTTGCTCCCACGAAGAGGGAAGAGTTACAATATCTCCTCCTTCACATTTCTCCTAGGAACTACCAGGGCCTGATGAAATTGGGGCAGATTGAAAAGTGTGAAAATATTTTTGAAAAGAAAAAACATCCACAACTTGATTCCATTTTATTGACAGCATCATTATTGGTACTCGCCTGGCTTGCCTTCTCTGGCAGAAGAGAGGCAGACAGAGGAGGATGAGGACCACCAGCTGTGCCCCCACAAGACTGGGCTCTGGGCCAATCCTCCAGATATCTGAGACCCACATCCTTCCCCAGATCAAGCCCCTTCAAAGTGGACCAGACCCACATCCCTCCCCAGAATGACCATCCGTGACCTGGGCAGCGCAGCCAGCTCAGCCAGGAAGGAGAACTCTTGAAACTTTCTTTGGCTTTTCATCTCCCTGTTCTTCCCCTAATTGTTGGGGGCTGAAAATACCTGGCCGTGGGAAGCGAAGAGGCAGGCCCTGGATTCTACCTCTCGGGAGCCCACAGCTCACCCCCAGACGGTCGCTTACGGTCTGGTGACACGCTAGAAGGGCCATTTGCAAGTGGTTCAATTTTCCAGCTCGATTTGGCTGTTGGTTTCTGGCCCAAAATTCAGAGGCCTGACAGCGTCAGCACTGGGCAAATGTGGCTCGTTGCTGGAAGAGTCTGATTCTCACGTCGTCTTCTCCCTTCCGAGGGATCCTCCGCGTCTCTCAGCAGCTCCTGGGGTCCCCAGCCGCTGTCACCCCATCCAGGTGGCAGACTGACAGCAGGGCAAGAAAGCTGACGCCGAACCCTCTTTGCTGTTGGCCTCCGGGACATCGCAATCAGCTTGTGCAGAAACACACACAGACCCCACCCAGAGCACATCGCACGTCACTCACACAACACGTCCTGCGTCGCACATCACACACACAAAACATTGCACGTCGCACACACACAACACGCCTCACGTTGCACGTTGCATGTTGCACGTCGCACATGCAAACAGAAGACATCGCACCTCACACATCACATGTGCATGTCTTCTTGTTTGCCGTGTTGAGTGTGTGTGTGATGTTGTGTTTGTGGTGTCATGTGACATAGTGTGTGTGTGTGTGAGATGTGTTTTGCGTAGTCTTGGGTGTGTCGTGTTGTGTGTCATGTTGTATGTGTTTGTGCCTATCTGTGTGATGTGTTGTGTGTCGTGTTGTGTGTTTGTGTGTGTGTGATGTGTTGTGTGTGTGTGGTGTGTTTGTGGTGTCCTGTGGCATTTGGGGGTGTGTGTGTGACATGTATGTCATGTTGTGTGCGTTTGTGTCTGTGTGACGTGTTGTGTGTGTGTGATGTGTTGTGTTTCATGTTGTGCGTATGTGAGAGACCTGTTTGTGTGAGTGTGATGTGTTGTGTTTGTGACGCATTGTGTGTTTGTGCGATGTGCGACGTGTTGTGTGTGCGATGTGCGACGTGCAACATGTGTGTGCGACATGCAACGTTTTTGTGTGTAACGTGCGACACGCGACGTGTTGTGTGTCCTACATTCGACGTGTTGTGTGTGTGATGTGCGATGCGCGATGTGTTGTGTGTGCAGGTGTGACGTGCAACATGTGACGTGCGATGTGTTGTGTTGTGTCCGTACGATGTGCGACGTGCAATGTGTTGTATGTATGACGTGTTGTGTGTCATGTTGTGTGTTACATGTTGTGTTGTGTGTGTCTGTGTGAGACGGGTTCTGTGTCGTCTTGTGTGTGTGTGAGAGAGGTGTTTGTGTGGGTGATGTGTTGTGTGTCATGTTGTGTGTCATGTTGTGTGTTTGTCTGTGACGCGTTTCTGTGTGTGTGTCGTGCGACTTGCATACATGTGTGCATGCGATGTGTTCTGTGTATCCGTGCAACGTGCGACGTGTTGTGTGGGACATGCAATTTGTTTCTGTGTGTGTTGTGTTGTGTGTGTCATGTTGTGTTGTGTGTGTGTGTGAGACGGGGTTGTGTGTCGTGTTGTGTGTGGGAAATGTTTTTGTGTGTATTTGTCTCATGTTGTGTGTGTCGTGTTATGTGTGTGCGTGTGTGACGGGTAGTGTGTTGTGTGTGTGTGTTGTGTGGTCTAGAGTGTTGTATGGATTGTGTGTGGTTGTGTGTTGTGGTGACATGTGACGTGGTGTGTGGGTGTGGCTGTGTGAGACGTGTTTTGTGTAGTGTTGTGTGTGTGTGATGTACTGTGTGTGTGTCTTTGTGGTGTGGTGTGTGTGTGATGTGTTGTGTGTGATTTGTGTTTGTGTTGTATTGTGGGCCATTTTGTGTCGTGTACACTGTGTGTATGGTGTTCTGTGTGTGGTGTCATGTTACGTGTTTTGTGTGAAGCGTGTGTCATGTTGTGTGTCGTCTTGTGTGTTTGTGTGTGTGTGACGTCTTGTGTGACGTGTTGTGTGTGTGTGAGACGCGTTGTGTGACGTGTTGTGTGTGTGTGACGTGTTGTGTGTCGCATTCTGTGTGTGTTGTGTCTCGTCTAGAGTGTTGTGTTGAGTGTGTGTGACGTGTTATGTGTCGTGTTGTGCGTGTGTGTCTGTGATGTGTTGTCTGTCAGGTTGTGTGCCTGTGTTATGTTGTGTGCCGTTTTGTGTGTTGTGCTGTGTATGTGACGTGTTGTGTGTCGTGTTGTGTGTGTTTCTGTATGTGTGACATGTGTGTAGTTTTTTCTGTCTGTGTGATGTGGTGTGTGTCGTGTTGTGTGTGTGTGAGACGTGTTTGTGAGTGTGAGGTGCGAGGTGCTGTGCTTGCGACACGCAACGTGTTGTGTGTGTCCGTGCTATGTGCGATGTGCATCGTGCAACAGGTGATGTGTTGTGTGTGTGCGTGCGACGTGCAATGTTTTGTGTGTGTGCGTGCTACACGCAGCATGCTGTGCGTGTGATGTGTGACGTGTGTGTGACGTGCTGCACGTGACATGTTGAGCGTGCGGCGTACAATGTGTTGTGTCTGTGCGTGCGACACACACCACATCACACACAACACGTCTCACGACACCACAACCACACAACACACACTCAACATGACACACAAAACGGCACACAACTCAAAACACAGAACACAACACATGTCACACAACACTACACACACACACCACACCACACACACACACACAACACGAAACACAACACAGCACACACACACTGAACACAAGACTCTGCACGACACACAGCACACACACAAGACATCACACACACAAACGTGTCTCACACACACACGTGGGCAAACGTGGCTGGTTGCTGTCAGGGTCTGCGTCTCCCTGCGGGTCCAGGGGCCTGGCTGCAGCTCCCGCCCCAGCCCTCCCCCCGGGGGCGTTTGCTGCTGCCCCTTCCCGTGTCCCGGCCCCTCCGGCCTGGGTGTGTGGCTGGTGGCTGGTCTGTGGAAACTCCTGTGGGATGCGGCTTCCTTCGAGTTCCCAAAGGGTTTGTTGGACTCGGGCACGAGTCTCCTTTACCGTGCGAGAGATCCCGGCGTCACTTTTCCACCACGTCCTTGCCAAGGCTCCGTGCGCAGCTGAGCCTGGAGGGTTTTTTCACCTGTGTTTTTCTCCACCATCCTGCCTGCAGAGGGAGAGCTGCATTCGGGTCTGACTGTGGTGTGTTGGTCAAGGTGTGGGATTCTCACTCGGGGCGGGAGAGAGTGCGGAGAAGACCTTGGAAAGGTGAAGTCGGGGGCAGGCCATTTTCAGGTGCCTGTTTTTGTGGGGGTTTGTTGAATGTTGTTTTTTGCTGAAATGGAGAGAAAGGTTGTTGGCTTTTCGGCCTGAAGGCTTGTTCTGTCCAGCAGCCCAAACTGCCAGCCTTGTTTCACCTGTTTAATGTTGGACAGTGTTGCCGGCACCCAGTGCCGAGAGGCAAAACAACAGCAGGGAGGAGGGGTTCATTACCCGGTGTGTAAAATGCTCTCTCCGTCGGGCCTGTGTGGCCCAGCGACCAGAGTCCGTGCGGCCGCCCTTTCCGTTGGGGCTGTGTGGCCCAGCGACCAGAGTCCGTGCGGCCGCCCTCTCCGTTGGGGCTGTGTGGCCCAGCGACCAGGGTCCGTGCGGCTGCCCTCTCTGTCCAGGGCTGTGTGGCCCAGCGACCAGAGTCCGTGCGGCCGTCCTCTCCGTCGGGGCTGTGTGGCCCAGCGACCAGAGTCCGTGCGGCTGCCCTCTCTGTCCAGGGCTGTGTGGCCCAGCGACCAGGGTCCGTGCGGCTGCCCTCTCCGTCGGGGCTGTGTGGCTCAACGCTCAGAGTCCATATGTCTATCCTGTCTCTTACGCCCGTGTGGCCCGATGGCAACGGACAATATGGTTACTCTCTCCCTCAATGCTGTGTGGCCCAACGGCCGGAGGCCTCCACCACTCTGAGCACGAGGCCCCAGCGCCACTGCTCCAACCACTGGGCCCAACCAGCCGTGCTTTGGCTTCTGACACCAGCGATATGGAGGAGTCGTTCACCTCACTGCTTTCATGTGTATGGCCCTGCCTTGGTCAGCGCTGGTTTTCATCTGCCATGGTGCTGCCCAGTGACATGGCTTTCTTAGATCCCTTTGAACTTCTTCCAAGTCTTCTCTAGGCCTGACTAATCGACATAATTTTGGGTCATCTGCTGATATCCAACTTGTTGTTCAGCCCCGGTTCCAAACATAAGGACATAAGAAAGGCCACAGCAAAGGTCCATCTAGCCCAGTATCCTGTCTTCCGACAGTGGCCAATGCCAGAGGGAATGAAGGGACAGGCAATCATCTAGTGATCAGTCCCCTGTCCCCCATTACCAGCTTCTGGCAAACAGAGTCTAGGGACACCAAAAAGTTGAGAAGCGCCTGTTGTATTTACCATAGCAGGACAAAGAGCTCTTCGGTGTCGGTCCCGGTTCCCTAGTCGAATGCAGAACCCAACATGAGATTTTCAAGCTGCTGCAAATATTTATAATATCTGTTGAGTATGTACCACGTAGTCCTGTCCGATTTCAAAGGGTACTCAGGGTGTGGCGTCCACCTTCTTGGAGAGGAAGTTGTTCTCTCCTCACTGCTCTCTGCCATCGAGTTGTGGGATTGGCAACAGACACAGAGTCTTTTCATGCCTGACAGGATGGTCCATGAGCATTTTCTTCTCTGGGGCTTCTCTGGCAAGGCCTGTTCTTGGGGGCTGAGGCCAGAGCATGCCTCAATGGCTGCAGGTTGGACAAGCACTTTGTGCACATGGATCTCTCTGTGCTCCCGAGAGGCGAGTCTTTGGAAAAAGGAACGAAGCCTGGAATAGAAAGAAGGAGGAAATGGGTTTTTCTGTCCTTCTCGAAAGGAAGGGAATTAGTTTGCCCAGGATTCCCAGATCCACGAGAGTGGTCTTTTGAAGCCATCTGCTCCTCTAATAGCCAGGACTGGTTGCTGCAACCAAGAAGATAAGCAACACAAGACCGCCCAGACTGGGTCAAACCAAAGGTCCATTTAGCCCAGTACTCTGTCTTCTGACAGTAGCCAGTGCTGAGTGCCCCAGAAGGAATGAACAGGGAATCATCAAGCGATCCATTCCTGTTGCTCATTCCTGGCACCTGGCAAACAGAGGCTAGGGATAGAAAGAGCAAAAGGTCAGTTTCTATGTTCTTTGGTCACTGCCTGGGCCTAGTTGCAAAAATGCTTCCTTCTTAACCCCACTCCTTTGTGCACAGAATGTTGGGACTCTGGGAACAGATCGGGCCAAGCTGAAAACCAAGAAAGCTCTGTTCCCAGAGAAGCCAGGAAAAGGAAGAAAAGATTGTCATCTCGAGGGTTTGAGGGTCTGGGAGGATGAATTAGCAGCTGCAAATATGTTGACTTCTTCTCAACTATTTGAAAATCTGGAATGTATTAGCATGGGGGAAAGAATCAGTCAACTTGAAATGAAGAATGACCCATATTATTTCCAACATCCAGTCAGAAGTTAGGCCTCCAAAACAAGGACAAAGAAATCACAGCGAGACCCATGACAAATGTAGGCGACAGTTGATTGAAACCCCTTTCCTGGAAAGGAATTGCGGGGGGGGAATCGACACATCTCTTTTCTATAGCCCAAGGGGGTAGAGTAGAATTTGTAGAGAGTTTTGAGATCTATCGCCATGAGATTCTTTCTGAGAGAACTACCAAGATGACAGCCAGGGGATGGGAGTGGAGCTGTATCACTTTCAATATCTTAAGATTCATTTCTTCTGCATTATTTGAGCTCATTTATGTGCATTTCAATCATGTAAATTCTGAGATCGATATTCTCTCAATACACATTTCTTTGGCAGTCATGACAGGAGACAAAGGGTTTCTATTCACAACTTGAAGGCAAGGAGTGCATTAGGGGCAACTCCAAGGGAAATACTATTGATGGAGATATCAATCTAACTTCTACACGAGTTTTGTTATCTTCCCTTTTGGTTCTATCCATGGAAATTCCCCCCGACTAGTCTGCTGAAAGATAAAATCATCTAAATCTGCCTCCAAAGAACCTGACAGGCTGAAGCAGGAGGAGACCTGAGAGATGGCCACATTCAAATCAAAACGGAACGCTGAGACCTGCCTGTTGCCACACCAGCCCCCACCCGTCCCCAGGAGAAGGAGGCACCGACCTGTCGTGTGCGATCTAATGAGCAGGGAAAGAATCTGGGAATTACCTTCTGTAAAAACTCATCCTTTTGTTCCTCAAACACCTGTGAAAATAGCTGATTCAAGAAGTTGTTGACAGAGGGATGGTCCGCGTCTCTCAGCAGCTCCTTGGCTCACCAGCCGTTGTCAGCCAAGCCAGTTGGCAGACTGAGGGCAGGGCAAGAATGCTGACGCCGAACACTCTTTGCTGTTGGCATCCGTGACATCACAATCAGCTTGTGAATAAACACACACAGACTCCCACCCAGAGAGACACCCCCCCAGAAAAATTAGTAACGTGAACAAGACTGAGAGACTCCCCCAAATCTCTAGGCATTTTGATTTGGGGGAGGGGGATCATAGGAGCCGACTGCATGGGTGCTCCGGGCCTGGATCACCCAGGAGGAAATATTAGTGGGTGCTTAGCACCCAGTGGCAGCCAAGCTCTGCCCTCCCCGCAGTGCGTCTCGCCCGCCTGCGGCCCCACTGAGCAACTCCCCACTCTCCTTCCCAGCACTTCCTGCCCACCCCAGAACAGCTGTTTCATGGAATTGAGGATGCTCCGGGAGGGTCGGTTAGGGGCGGGGACATGGCATACTTGGGGCAGTGCATGGGATTCTTCTCTCCTAAGTGCAGGGCTCAGCACTTGTCCTTGCTGAACCTCATCAGATTTCTTTTGGCCCAATCCTCTAATTTGTCTGGGTCACTCTGAACCCTATCCCAACCCTCCAGCGTATCTCCCTCTCCCCCCAGCTTAGTGTCATCTGCGAACTTGCTGCGGGTGCAATCCATCCCATCCGCCAGATCATGCACGAAGATGGTGAAGAAAACCGGCCCCAGGAGTGACCCGTGGGGAAGCGGGGGAGGGGGTGGAGGAGAGGAGGCAGACGGTGAGTGGCAGGGACCCCATAGAGGGGGGTGCAGTGGAGGAGAGGGGGAACTCATCCAGGCAGCGGTGGGCAGTGTGGGCTGGGAGAAGGGGCGAGGCAGATACAGGAAGCGATGGAGCACAGGCAGGGCACTGGGGCCCAGGCAACCGGGGCCTGGCCATCGTCGGCACCAGGAGAGGAGAGGAGAGGAGAGGAGAGGAGAGGAGAGGAGAGGAGAGGAGAGGAGAGAGAGAGAGTTGGCGAACACACAAGAGAAGACAGAGAAACATGAGAGCAAGGCAAGCCACTCACCACCTGGAGTCATCCTCTTGGATCCAACCTTCTGCTGTGGAGGAGACACCGTTCTTGACCAGAGAAATGAGCAGCTTCTGAAAATGGGGATGTTTTCTCCCTCGTAACCACAACTGATCAGGAACCTTTTCTTACAAACCGAACACTAATTTACAGGGCTTTTCTACCTGGACTCAGGTGGGGCGTGAAGAGAGCCCTCACCAAACCAGACACTTATCTCACCAAGACTGGTGCTTGCTCGGCTCCCAGATGGAGGGCTCTTGCCTGGCATCACCAACGGTCACAGGCTCACTGCTCTCACTCACTTTCCATCGCATGAGGGCAGTAGACTCTGAGGCTTGACTTCTTTTTCCTTCGTACTAAAGCCAGCAGAGTGGGGGAAAAACAAAAAAAATTACCATCTCCGTCTGCAATGTCGTGTAGTTTCTTCATTTCACATCTCCCGTATCCACGGCTCCGCCCTCAACCCATCTCCCGTTACTACTTTACAACTGCAACTAGAAGGCGCCCATTGTAACGGCACCCAAAATCGTCACTTTGCTCAGGAGACTCTGGTCCCTTCCTCAGCCTTAATCCCAGAGCCTCGTACTCAACAAGGAAGCCCACGGCCTGTGAAGAGTACTACAGGGAGTACAGATGAGGAATTGAAAGCACTGACCGCTTACTCACAGCCAGTTATGCGGGAGGCAGAAAGCTGACGACTCTTCATGTCTGCTTAGAAGGATGTCCAAGCTGCTCAGGTCCACTCCTGCCATATTCTCCTCCGGCTAGGGCTCCTGGACAATTCCTCTGCAAAAGCAGCTGCAAAAGCCAAGCATGAGCCATCACTACACAAAGCTCGATGGGTGCTGGAAATCTTGCCCTCAGCCCTGCCTCACTCTTTCATCCCATCCACATCGGCCCCACTCGAGGAACAGAGACGGAGTTAACACCGACAGTCACCGCTCCACTCTCGCAGCCACTGCCCTGCATGATTTTCGTCCCCTCCTACTGCTTCTTGGCTTCCGAGACAGCCTGCGGGGATGCACACATAGCGTGCCTGCCCGTGTCCTGTGAAGGGAGACAGCACAGGGAAAGGCAAGGACAGAGAGAGAGAGAGACAGACACAGAGACAGAGACAGAGACAGAGTGTGTGTGATGGACAACATACTAGAGGAAAGACAGAGAAAAACATGGTAGGATAGCAAGCAACTCATCTCCTGGAGTCATCTGTGATGAAGCGGGACTTCATGTTTCCTCTGAATCGTGTGGGGGTGCCTCAGTTTCCCCTATGCAGTTCTTAAGGATCTAGGTGGTGGGGTAAGGGTGTATGATCGTTGCAGAGCTCTGGAGGGCAGGTGTGTGCAGGGGTCTGGACACACAGAATGGCCGACACCCTCTTTCCTGGCACCTGATGCCCTGGGCCCTTCCCCCCTGCAAGGTGAGAGCTAAAGGGTTGGAGAACAAAGGAATCCGGTGCCCTCCTGGCCGGGGAAAGGGACAAAGCCCAGAGGAGGAGGGGCTGGGGGGAGTTTCAGTTGGGGGCTGGCTGGAGACATGGAGTGAAGGGCAGACGGGGTTGTCTGGCTCACTGTCCCCCAAAATGGACCCGGCTGAGGGGTCCTGTTCTCTGCACCTACAAGCTCTGTGTTAGACCATGTCCCTGTCGTCTAATAAACCTCTGTTTTCCTGGCTGGCTGAGAGTCCCATCTGACTGCGGGGTTGGGGGGCAGGACCCTCTGGCTCCCCCAGGACCCCGCCTGGGCGGACTGGCTGTGGGAAGCGCAGGGAGGGGCAGAGGAGGCTGAAGGCTCCGAGGTCAGAGCCAGGAAGGTGGAGCCGGGGGAGCTGTGTGTCCTGCAGACAGGCTGCTCCCCGAGAGGAGACTTCCCCAGAGTCCTGCCTGGCTTCCAGGGGAGCAGTTCCAGAGCATCGCCCGGGGACCCCGGGACATCCTCCTCCTAGATGAAACCTTCTGCTGTGTGACGTGTTGTGTGTGTCGTGTTGCATGTGTCGTGTGACGTGTTGTGTGTGTGACTTGTGTGTCGTTTTGTGTGTGTGAGACGTGTTTATGTGTGCGTGTTGTGGTCCATGTTGAGTGTGTGTGTGCCATGTTGTATGCCATGTTGTGTGCATGTGCCGTGTTGTGTGCCGTTTTGTGTGCATGTTGTGTGCGTCGGTGTCATGTGTTGTGTGAGATTTTTGTGTCTCGTGTCGTGTGCCTTTTTGTGTGTCGGTGTCATGTGTCATGTTGTCTGTGTGTGTGTGTCGGTGTCGTGTGTCGTGTTATCTGTGTGTGTGTCGTGTTGTGTGTGTGTGATATTTTGTGTGCGATGTTTTGTGCATCGTGTTGTGTGTGTGTGTCACGTTGTGTGCCATTTTGTGTGTCATGTGAGGTGTTGTGTGTCATATTGTGTGTGGGTGTCGGTGTTGTGTGTGATTTCTGTGTCACGTTGTCTTCTGTTTTGTGCGTCTTCGTGTGTGTGTGTGTGTCGGTGTCGTGTGTGATTTCTGTGTCACGTTGTCTGCCGTTTTGTGCCTCGTCTCGTGTGTGTGTCTGTATATGTGTGTGTCGGTGTTGTGTGTGATTTTTGTGTGTCGTGTTGTGTGCTGTTTTGTGTGTCATTTTATTTGTGTGTGTCGGTGTCCTGTGTTGTGTGTGTGTGTGAGAGAGGTGTTTCTGTATGTGTGACGTGTTCTGTGTGTGTGTGTCGGTGTCATGGTGTGTGTGTGTCAGTGTCGTCTGTCTTGTTTTGTGTGTGTGATGTTTTGTGTGTGATGTGTGTGTTGTCTTGGGTGGCCACACAGGGTAATGCACAAAGCACTTCCGTCACGGAGCAACAGTGACACCAGGTGGCCAATCCAGATAATGCACAAACCATTTCCCTCACAGAGCAACAGTGAGAGTGGGTGGCCACTGTTACGAATTATACCTGACATGTCACGCACACAAGCTGCTGCGAATTATACCCGATTGGTCACTCACAGGTCGAGTCTAGGCTGAGGCACACGAACGAAGTCCACAACGGCAGGGTTCCCAAAAAGACTAAGTTTATTACGCTCGAGTGTGGTGCCCCCCTGCTCATCAGGAGGGGACCCCACATGCAGGTTATACAAAGATTATAGACCTTTTAGCAAAGCACGTTGCCCTCGTGCATCGGAAACCTTAGCCAATAGACAAACCCTTCCCTTATCTACCACCTATCCCTGCTAGATACATTCCCCACGCTAAACCATGACTTCAACTACATTGCATGGTCCTAAAGCAATGCACCAGTAACTTTTCTGATCAGGATGGGAGGCCCACATCAAGGCCAGGAGGCAGGGAGTTAGGAACAGACAAAGAACAGAAACCGGGAGATAAAACAGGCTGGAGACAAGGGCGGGGGGGCGGAGGATTTTCACAGGAATTCAGTATCTAAGAAACACTCCTCCTGGTGCATGATGTGCTTGCTTTCAGACAATGGTGGGCCTCAAACCAAAATGGAGTCACATATGCTAACTTTTCCTTCCACCACTCAGGGTAATGCACCAACAATTTCCCTCATGGAGCAACAGTGACACTGGGTGGCTAATCCAGGGATTTCACAAAGCATTTCCCTCCTGGACCAACAGTGACACCGGGTGGCCAATTCAGGTCATGCTCAAATCATTTCCCTCATGGAGCAAGAGTGAAACCGGGCGGCCCCTTGGAGTAATACACAAAGTATTTCCCTCACGGAGCACCAGTTGCACAAACTGAGTTTAATAATAATAATAAACAAAAAATAGTTTCACTAGAAAAGGTAGATTTTCAGTGATTATAAGGGATAGCAAACAGAAGAAGGCAGATTGCTAAGCAAATACAAATACACACGCATACTAAGCCTAAGATCTTAAAGAGACTGGATTCAAGAAGTAATTTCCCATCCTAAATGTCTTTCGGCATCTTGAAGAGTTTCTGTAGCTTAGACTTCCCGTTGTTTCTCTTTACAGACTAGACTCCTGTCTTAGTCTGGACTTCCCTCTTCTCATTTCCTTTGTCTCTTCAGGTACTTTCAGCAGCCTTTCTACTGCCCTGCAAGATTTTCGTCCACTCCGACTTCTCCATGGCTCCCGAGACCTCACCTGTGGGAATGCACACCTACCCGTGTCCTGTGAAGGGACACGGCACGAGGAGAGAAGAGGAGAGGAGAGAGAGAGTTAGCGAACACACGAGAGAAGACAGAGAAACATGAGAGCAGGGCAAGCCACTCACCACCTGGAGTCATCCTCTTGGATCCAACCTTCTGCTGCGGAGGAGACACCATTCCTGACCAGATAAACGAGCAGCCTCTGAAAATGGGGACCTTTTCTCCCTCATAACCACAGCTGATCAGGAACCTTTTCTTACAAACCGAACCCTAATTTACGGGGCTTCCCTACCCGGACTTAGGTGGGGCGTGAGCAGAGTCCTCACCAAACCAGACACTTACCTCATCGAGACTGGCGATTGCTCGGCTCCCAGATGGAGGCCTCTTGCCTGGCATCACCAACGGTCACAGGCTCGCTGCTCTCACTCACTTTCTGTCACATGAGGGCAGTAGACTCTGAGGCTTGACTTCTTTTTCCTTGGTACTAAACCCAGCACAGGGTGAAAAAACAAGTAAGTTACTATCTCAGTCGGCAACGTCTCGGAGGCTCCTCTGTTTGCCTCTCCCACACGGCGGGGATCCGCCCTCCACTCTCCTCCCGTTACACCTTGAGCATCACAACCAAAAAGCCCCTTTTCTAACGGCACCCCACAGAGTCACTCTGCTCAGGAGACTCTGGCCCCTCCCCAGGCTTAACCCCTCCGAGCCCCGTCCCCGGCGAGGACGCCCACGGCCGGTGAGGAGGAAGACAGCGAGTGCGGACGAGGAACTGGAAGCACTGACCTCGCAGCCAGGTCTGCAGAGGGCAGAGAGTGGAGGCCTGGTTCCGCCTCCTTGGAAAGAGGCCCAAGCGGCTCAGGCCCCTCCTGCCGTGTTCCCCTCCGGCGAGAGCTCCGGCACCATCCCTCGCCAGAGCCGCTGCGAGAGCCGAGCCGGAGCCCTCGCTCCCCAGCGCTCGACGGTGGCTGGGAATCTCGCCCTCGGCCCTGCCGCCCTCTTCCCTCCCGTCCCCACGCGCCGCCCAGAGACCGAGTTCACCCCGCCCGTCCCCGCTCCGCTCTCGCACCTGCTGGGGGTCGTCTCGAGGGTTGTGATTTCGGTGTCGTGTCCTCTGCCGTCTTGTGTGTCGTGTGACGTGTCATATGTTGTGTCGTGGGCGTGTGAGACGTTGTGTTTGTGTATGTGAGACGTTGTGTGTCTCGCTGTCGGTGTCGTGGGTGTGTGAGACGTCGTGTGTGTCAGTGTCGTGTGTGAGAGACATCGTGTGTGTCAGTGTGTGTGTCGTTTTTCTGTGTGTGAGACGTCGTGTGCCGGCATGTGTGAGACGTCGTGAGTCAGCGGGTGTGTGTGTCGGCGGGTGTCGGCGGGTGTGGGTGTGGGCTTGTGGTGTGTGTGTCGTGTGTGTGTGGGCATGTGCGTGTGTCGTGTGTGTGGGTGTGTGTTGTACGTGTGTTGTGCGTGGGCGTGTGTTGTGCATGTGTGGTGTGTGAGCGTGTGTGGGCATGTGGTGTCTGGGCGTCTGTGAGAGACGTCGTGTGTGAGACGTCGTGTGTCGTGTGTGTGTGTGTCTCAGTCGTCGTGTGTGGTGAGTGTCCATGTCGTGTGTCAGTGTCATCTGTGTGAGACGTCGTGTGTTGTGTGTGTGTGTGAGACGTCGTGTGTGACGGTGTCGTGTGTGTCAGTGTCATGTGTGTGAGATGTAGTATGTCGTGTGTGTCAGTGTCATGTGTGTGAGACATAGTGTGTCGTGCGTGTCGGTGTCGTGTGTCGTGTGAGTTGGTGTCGTGTGTGAGACGTCGTGTGTGTGAGTCGGTGTCGTGTGTGTCAGTGTCGTGTGTGTTGTGTGTGTCGGTGTCGTATGTGTTAGTGTTGTGTGTTGGCGTGTGTGTGTGGTCTTTGTGTGTCGGCGTGTGTGTGTGTGACATCATGTGTGAGAGACGTCGTGTGTCGGCGAGTGTGTGGTCTGTATGTGTTGGCATATGTGTGAGAGACGTCATGTGTCGGCCTGTGTGTGTGTGTCGGCGTGTGTGTGTGTTGGCGTGTGAGAGACGTCGTGTGTCGGCATGTGAGAGACGTCGTGTGTCGGCATGCGTGTGTGTGTCGGCGTGTGAGTGACGTTGTGTGTCGGCATGTGAGAGACGTTGTGTGTTGGCATGCGTGTGTGTGTCGGCGTGTGTGAGAGCCATCATGTGTCGTGTGTGTGCGTGCGTGTGTGTCGGCGTGTGTGAGAGACGTGTTTGTGTGTGTGAGACGTTGTTTGTCATGTGGTGTCGTCTATGTGTGAGACATGGTTGTGTGTTGTCTTGAGTGTTTTGTTGGTGCGTGATGTGTTGTGTGTCAGTGTTGTGTGTGATTTTTGTGTGTGTGGCCGGTTGTGTGTCGTGTTCTGCGCGCGTGTGACGTGCAGTGTACGCCTGACGCGCTGTTTACGTGTGACGCGCGAAGCGCAACGTGCCTGCGACATGCAATGTGTTGTGTGTGCGACATGTGAGGTGCTGTCTACAACATGCGGCAGGCTGTGTGCGATGTGTTGTGTGTATAACATGCAACATGCGGTCTACAACCTGCAACGTGCGATGCACGAGCAACGCTCGACGTGCTGTGTGCTACGTGTTGTGCGTGTGACATGTAAAGTGCGACGTGTTGTGCGTAACGTGTGACGTGCTGTGTGTGCGACGTGCTGTGTGTTCCAAGTGCAACGTGTCAGTGTCGTCTGTGTGTGTCTCAGTGTCGTGTGTGTCTCAATGTCGTGTGCCATTTTGTGTCGTGTGCCATTTTGTGTCATGTGTCGTGTTGTGTGCGTCGTATGTCTGTGACATGTAGTGTGTGCGTGCGCGCAACGTGTTGTGCGTGTGCATGTGCGTAGTGTGACATGTGCGTGATGTAATACGTGTAACATGCGACAAACTGTGTGCGACGTTGTGTGTGTGTGACGTACGTGCAATGTGCTGTGTGTCGTTGAGTGTGTGTGAGACGTGTTGAAGGTCGTGTAGAGTGTGAGACGTGTTGTTGGTCGTGCTGAGTGTGTGAGTGTGACATGTTGTGGGTCGTGTTGTGTTGAGTGTGACATGTGCGTCATTTTGTGTTGAGTGTGTGTGTGTGAGAGATGTTGTGGGTCGTGTGTGTGATGTTTTGTGTGTGATGCTTTCCGTGTTGTGTTGTGTGTGCGTCTGTGTCGTGTGTTATTTTTGTGTGTCGTGTTGTGTGCCATTTTGTGTCATCGTGTGTGTGTGATGTGTGAGCGTCCGCGCGTTGGACGTATTGTGCGTGTCCGTGTGGGAAGTGCGAAGTGGGATGGCTCAACTTGCCACCCCCTTCCCCAACACTTTAGCCCCCTGTCGTAAACACGACCCTACCCCCTCCCTAGGGTGCTACGGACACTAAAACCACCTAAAAGACCCCCGACTTACCACTATTGGCTGGCACCCCATTGCCACCCGCACTTCTATGCTGCTGCTGGCCAAACCCTCCCCCCAAATCTAAACCCCACCCCCTACCCGGAACCCAACTGGAACCCTGACCCCATAACCTGCCCCCCAACTCGAAACCCCTGAACCAAAACTGGAGCCCAACCCTCACCCCAACCCCAACCTCCAGCTCTGAACCCAGCCCCTCGAAGCCCGACACCGCTTTAAGCCAGAGCCCAGTTCCCCATTCCCACCCTGGGCAACAACAGTGCAAACCACACCCTCCTGCCCCCCGCCCAGGAATCCTGCTTCTTACCACCCCTTCTTTGGAAATGAACCTTTTCTCCATTTGCATCCCACACACCTTCATTCTCCTTTGAGGGGTTATTTAGTGACAGGGGTCTACACAAGGCAACTCTTTGCTATTACAGCGTAACAGGACACAGAGAAGTGAAAACAGTGCAAACAACATTCCACGAGTTTTCAGGAGGTTTAAACACCCAATACAGTTGCACATTGAACAGTCGCTTTGATCTCTACTAACACACACATCCGTTGGCCTGAACACACTCTGACACAAGCTGCTCTTTCAGCGTCACACCTTGTACAAACATTACTGCAACAGCGTGTAGGGCAGCGTGACCCCCGGGGGTCTGTGAGCTGGTTTCAGGGCGTCCGCAGGACCCCGCAGCTTCGCCTCCCCGCCTGTTCCACCCACCGCCTGTGCTTCCCCGGAGGGATCTCCAGACTGTCAGTGCTGCCCGGAGCTTCCCTTCCCTGCCAGGCCTGAGCAACCAGCGCTTGTAACCAGGCCACTCACAGCCTCCCCGCGGGGAGCGTATGGACACAAACCGGCTGGAGAGCAGTTAGGGCAGGAATCCCTGGAGACTCGGGGAGCATCTTCAGCGGATGAGGGTGACACACCCCACAGGAGCTGAATTTCCCACTCGGGTCTAAGTCGTGCCGTGTGAGGCTCTGTTTGCTGCGGTGGATCCACTGGGGGTTGATGTTGTGGGGGTCGAGTGAAGACCCACGAAATTGACAGCAGAGCGCTCTCCGGTCGCCGTTGGGACTGCGCCGGGAACGGCAGGAGGAAGGGAAGTCGACCGAAGAGCGTCTCCCATCGACCCAGCCCAGTGTAGACACAGCAGTAAGTCGACCGAAGCGACGTCAAATCCAGCTCTGTTATTCACGCAGCGGGAGCAGCGTAACTTAGGACGACTTACTGCAGTAGGATAGACACAATGTGAGGCCTGAGTTTCCCCTGCAGTCTGGTTGCTCAAACACTGGCTTGGCAACACAAGTCAGCAAGCCCAGGCCACATAGAGACAGGCTCAGTGTGCAGTGTGGACAGACCCTCAGACAACCCCAGTATTGTCAAAGGAGGAAATCCATCCTGTGTTTTGACTTGCTGGTAGAAGAGCCGAGTGACATTGGAGCTCAGCGAGCTTCACTGACAAACGCAGCGCTCCAGCACCTGAGCTCTCGGGCTCCCTGTTGAAAGAAAAGCTGAATAAGTTTCAAAGGTCAAAGAGAGTGCTCGTCTTTGGCCAAGGGCAGGGAGTCCCACCCTCAAAGCGAGAACATTTCTCTCTCTGTCTGTCTGTCTTGGGGCAGGAGCGATAACACGTCCTCCTGCATTTGCTATTTCAGAGCGTAGTTTATGACTGTCTTCTCAAACACTGTGTGCGAAACAGGCCTCAAACCTGACTGAGTGGAAACAAGAACGATGCAGCTCAACTGAGCCAGCTGAGAATTGAGATGTGCCCCTTTGCTCGAGTGAGGGAACGACCTGTGAGGGGACTGGAAACCTGACCGGCCAATTCTTAACTTGCACTCTTTCAGCATCTTTCCTCGAGTGCCGTCACGGTAGCTTCAATACTCCACTACCGGACGCCCTGCCAGCTCTGGGCCCGACAAGCTTTCCTTGGGATTGGATTCTGGAGAGCAGGGGTGCAGGGAAGCAACAGGTGCATGTGACTCCGTGGTGAGGTTTCCTTGCAAGATGTATGTGTGAGTCTGTGTGTGTAGGAAGCACTGAGGGTGGCACTCGCACTGAACCCACAGAGGGCAACGGTGGTGGGAGTGAGACAGTAGAAGTATAAAGGGGCAAGGACGGGCAGAACGATGATGACTGTGTTGTGTTTCATTCCTTAGATGTGGGGCCACCACCTTTCTCTTGAGCCTTGTTGTTTCCCAGGAGAAAAACTAACCATCTGTCCAGCTACAAGGGCGTGTTTGTGTTCATTCCTGCGAGCTACACAGGGGTCTGATGTTGCTGCTTCCCATCCTCTGGCTCTGCCAGGAGAAGGGGCAATTCAGGCCATCACTGAGCTGAGGGAGGGAGATGATTTTCTGACAGGGAGGGACGCCTCCTCCTAAAGGTGCTTGGCAGGCAGCCCTCCTTCCCAGGTGCGTCCCGACAACACCCAGTTGAAAAGGGGCCCTCCCCAGCCCTCCTCAGCGTGGTGACAATGAGCGAGTGAGTGAGCGTGGGGGAGAGGGAGCGACGGAGGGGAGGGAGATGGCATGAGCGGGCCGGGACCTCGGCGAAGGGGGGCGCAAGGGTGTTCAGTTTTGTTGGGTGCGGAAGTTGGCAACCCTAGATCCAGGGGCAACAATTCCAACCTCCAAAGAGGCTGGGCAGGGGCAGGACAGCAGCTTGGAGGGTAAATCCCTGACGGTAAATCCCTTGCCCTCTCAGTTGCTGGAGTTCTCGCACCCTCTGCTCTTGGGAGGTCCTCACGTGATGTGGTGTCTTATTTCCATAGCGTCTTGTAGATTAGACGGGACCTCAGTTTCCACGGTAAAAAATGAAGTGTAACTCCTTGCTTTCCCCATTTGACTTAGGAAAAATAAATCTTGTCCCCTCCCGCAGCCCCAAACATGTTAGCAGCATTGATGACCTCAGCGGCGAGGCAGGCACCCTGAATGCAAGACAACAAAGAAGAGCTAAGGATGGGAAGCCAACAAAACCACCAAATGATAACAGCCGAAAACCCGGAGATTAACCCCATTTAAGGACTAACGATTACAGAATGACATTGCAAAATCCGTAAACGAAAGTGGGAATTTACAAGTCTAAAGCTGGGGTGTTTTGCCATAAGACTCTGGGTTCAGTCCTGCAAAGCCTCGGAGCATCGGATCATGACCGACGGAGCCCAGCTCCTCGCTTGTGTTCAATCTGACTGGCCATTAGATTGACAAGAGCTACAGCAAACTGGTAACTGTAAAACCATCTGCAGGACGTGTCTGTCTGTCTGTCTGTCTGTCTGTCTCTGTGTGTGTGTGTGTGTGTGTGTGTGTGTGTGTGTGATGAAATGCGTATGTTTACAGTTGTATTTTCAATAAATGCAGCATATTGCCTTTTCCCCTGAAAAGATCCCGTGTGCTTCTTATCAGCATAAGATGCTCCCCCAAGGTGTAGAGTGTCACAAACACATCTCATGACTCTGCCCCCCACAACTGGAACTAGGACATGAATGTGGAAGAAACAAGAAGAATTGTTTTAATGGTTTATTTACAGTAAGTGGAAAGCAGAAAGTAAAAGGAGCTGAGAAGGACCTTTCATAACCACAGCGTAGGGCAAGGAGACCCAGAGATTTTGAGAACAGTTTTCTTAATGGCACTAAAGTCATAGAAATGGCCAGGAAGTAACCCAGGGAATTAATGAATTACCATCTCATGTGAATAAATCTCTCTGTCCCGCTTACTGTCCCGTTCCTTCTCCTTTTCCTTTGTTGTTGGTCCAGGAGTAGATTTTCTTTCCCTGCTCGAGAGCATGATTGGCTGTCGGTTGCCCCATCCTCTTCTGGGAGCATGTGCAGAGAACTAAAAAAGCTTTCAAAGACTTGGCTCTTTCCCTTTTGATTTCCCTTTGACTCTCTCTCGGCCTGTGTCCTTGCTGCCCTTTTGCTGCTGCTTCCAGGTGGTTGGTTTGAGGTCCATGGGGTCTGTGGTGTCCCGGTTTGGCTGGGTTATTGGAGGAGGGGGAGGGGGAGTCTATGGCAACAGCCTGTGATTTGCCTTGCCTGGCCGGCTTGCGCTTTTGGCTTCACTTTTGGATTTTGATTTTTTCCTTCCACTATCATCAGTTCATCTCTTCACCACATAACTGTCCGGAGCCTGGCTCAGAGCTGGAGGCAGGAGGAGAGAGACAAGAGTGAGATTTCAGCATCTCCAGGTAGGGACCACGGCTCCAGGAGGCCCCAACAAACACTGTGGGGTTTTTAATTCACAGCTGTTGGTCGGTCTTGGGGAAACCCTGGTGCACCAGCGGGGGTGGGTGGGTTGGCAGGAGTGTGGGAGGGGGCCCAGCTGGGAGGTGGAGAGGTCTGTGTGGTGCGAGCTGTGGGAGGAGGAGAGGGGGGTTGTGGACAGGGGGCGATTGGGTTGTAGGGATGGGGTCTGGGTCTGGGAGGGTTGTGGGGGAGGGAGAGGCTATAGGGGACTTGGATTGGGGACTTGGGTCAATGGCATGGCTGTGATGGTTGGGTTGGGAGGGGCAGCACCATGGCCGCCCCCAGGGGGACACAGCATGGCTGGGGGGGGCTGTAGGGAGGGGAGGGGGCTGTGGGGTGGGGCGGCTGCACCCTGGCTTGGGGCGAGGCGGACAGTCGGGGGGGGACTGTGGAGAGGCTCGGCCACACTGGGGCCTGGGGGCTGGCGGGGAGGGGCAGTGGGGTGGCAGCCGGCCACGGCTGCGGGTTGCTCTTGGGACATCTCAGGTGGGGGGCCCCAGCGGGGACGGGGGGTCTGGCAGTGCCCCCGGGGAGAGAAGGGGAGACCTGCCCCCCAGGGAGCTTCTCCCGGTGCAGCCTGTGGGGGGCGGGGGAGCCCAGGCGGCTCCCAGCGGGGGGCTGCGAGTCCCTGCCCCGGGCAGAGGGAAGCTACGGCAGCTCCCCGGGGTTGGGGGGCAGCGACATGTGGGGACCGGGGGGGGCAGAAGGGGGGCAGGGGGCTCTGAGCCGTTCCGCCGGGCCCGACCTCCGGAGAGCCCCCGGCCCCGCCCCTGCTGTCCCCCCCCACAGCCTCCGCTCCCGGCGCCGCCGGCCCATGCTCCGGGCAGCGGATGGGGTGGGGGGGGGCTGTTAGCTGCGGGAGGATCTGGGGCTCCTCAGGGAACAGAGGGGTTGGATGGGGCCGGAGGCACGGGGCGGCCATCCGGGGGCGAGAAGTCGGGGTCGGATGGGGCGGGGGCCGGGCCATGCCTTGCTGTTTGAGGAGGCCCAGCCTCCCCTAACTGTCCCTCCATACAATTTCTGAAACCCGATCCAGCATCAGGCCAATAGTTTGCCTGCCCCTGGCTTAGGGCCTGATTCATGCAAAGACCCATTGGGAGCGTGTGAACATTGCCCCATTTCTGAAACTGGAACAGAGCAGAGCACTGGAGCCTGAACCCCCTCGTCAGAGACTGCGATGAAATCATCTCCGGCATTGGCATCCTGACAGCAGGATTATCTGGCCTCGGTACCAAACCTCTCTGGGGCTCTTACCTTCTCCACGGGGACGTCTGTCTTCTCGCTCAATGAGCAGTGGGAAAGGAGAAAACTCCAGAGAGGCTCCACCTCGCGCTCACATACGAGACCCTGAATTCTCTCTCAGTCCTCAAGGAGACACCTCAAGAAGGAGACTCCCTGCAGCAAAGCCTTATTACATTCCAATTCGCTCCTATTGACTTGGAAGAAATCAGGTCCTGAAATGTACTAAAAATGAGAAATTCATCTTTGAGCTGTGAGACAGATAAATTTGAGAAGGAATCTTCCTGAAAGCCCCGAGGATTCACTTCTCGTCATATGGTACAGAGCAGTTCCTGAAAATTCCTCAATATGAGAAAGTCCTTCGTAATCAGGTATCCTGATCTATTTCTCATGGAACCATCCACCAAAAACCAAGTCTATTATCTCTTCGGCATTTGGTAGAGATTTATGGTGAAAATTGCTAAAAATGAGAAAGTTATAACTGATCAATGCTAGAAATCAATGACAAATCGAATCATCCTCCAAATGCCTTTCAGATTCGCTCCTTGGGATTTGGTAGATATCAGTTCATGATTTGGTGGAAATTACTAAAAATGAGACAGTTCTTACTGATCAATGTTAGTAATTAATTACACATGGAATCATCCTCCGAAATCCTTTGATAATTAGTTCCTGTTGATTTCGAATAAAATCGGTTCGTGAAAATTACTAGGAATGAGAAAATTCATTCCTCATTTGTCTTCTGATAAACTTCCCATGGAATCATCCACCAGAAAAGCAACTGCATTCTCTCTTGGTGCATTGGAACAGATCGGTTCGTGCAAATTACTCAAAGTAAGAAAATCATGATTTACAAGTACCTAGTGGTAAAGACTCCAGCAATCCAGATTCTCTCCTGGTGAATTTGTAGAGATTGGTTCATGACAATTACTAAAAAATCAAACATTTATTACTGATCACTGCTAGTAATTAGTGCCTCATGGCATCATCCTCCAACCATCTTTCAGATACTCTCCTGGTCATATGGTTGAAATAGTTTGTATAAATTACTAAAAATGAGACATTCATTACTAATCAGCTATAGCCAAAGATGTCTCATGCACTCTTCATCAACAAGCCATTCGGATTCTCTCCTCATCCTTTGGTCGAGATCGGCTCCTGAAAATTACTAAAATTGAGACAGTTATTACTGATCACTGCTAGTCATTAACTCCATATGGAATTATCCTCCAAAATCCTTTCAGATTTGCTTCTGGTGATTTGTTAGAGATCGAGTCTCGAAAATTCCGAAAAATGAGAAATTCTTAATGGCTTAGTGGTAGTCATTCATTCCTCACATAATGATCCTCCTTAGTACATTCCAGTTTGCTCCTGTTGACTTGGAAGAAATCAGGTCCTGAAATGTACTAAAAATGAGAAATTCATCTTTGATGTGTGCGACAGATAAATTTGAGAAGGAATCTTCCTGAAAGCCCCGAGGATTCACTTCTCGTCATATGGTACAGAGCAGTTCCTGAAAATTCCTCAATATGAGAAAGTCCTTCGTAATCAGGTATCCTGATCTATTTCTCATGGAACCATCCACCAAAAACCAAGTCTATTATCTCTTCGGCATTTGGTAGAGATTTATGGTGAAAATTGCTAAAAATGAGAAAGTTATAACTAATCCTTGCTATAAATCAATGACAAATGGAATCATCCTCCAAAAGCCTTTCAGATTCGCTCCTTGTGATTTGGTAGTTATCAGTTCATGATTTGGTGGAAATTACTAAAAATGAGACTCTTATCACTAATCAATGTTAGTAATTAATTACACATGGAATCATCCTCTGAAATCCTTTGATAATTAGCTCCTGGTGATTTCGAATAAAATCAGTTCGTGAAAATTACTAGGAATGAGAAAATTCATTCCTCATCCGTCTTCTGATAAATTTCCCATGGAATCATCCACCAGAAAAGCAATTGCATTCTCTCTTGGTGTGTGGGAACAGATCGGTTGGTGCAAATTACTCAACGTAAGAAAATCATTATTTACAAGTACCTAGTGGTAAAGACTCCTGCAATCCAGATTCTCTCCTGGTGAGTTTGTAGAGATTGGTTAATCAAAATTACTAAAAAATCAAACATTTATTACTGATCACTGCTAGTAATTAGTACCTCATGGCATCATCCTCAAAAGATCTTTTAGATACTCTCCTGGTCATTTGGTTCAAATAGTTTGTATAAATTACTAAAAATGAGACATTCATTACTAATCAGCTCTAGCCATAGATGTCTCATGCACTCTTCATCGAAAAGCCAGTCGGATTCTCGCCTGATCATTTGGTAGAGATCTGTTCAACAAAATTACTCCTAATGAGACATACATTATTGACAAGTACTAGTGATAAATTTCTCCTCGAATGATTCGCCAAAATGCTTTTCGATTCTCTGCTGGTGATTTGGAAGAAAACGGTTCTTGAAATATACTAAAAATGAGAAATTCATCTTTGAGCTGTCTAAGATCTGTCTAAGGTCTAAGATAGCAGAGCAACTGCTTCTGCTATTTCAACAGGAAGAGAAGGAGGAGGTTGCAGGATGGTGAAGGAGAGAAAACCAACACTGCAGGAGCAGGAGAAGGTAAAGACCAGGAGAATCCAGAAGCCAAGTCACCAGAGAGGCACAGGGAACCTCTCTGCAACCTCCCCAAAACTCTCATTTGAAGAGGGGTGTGGACTGTGGAATATGTAGCTTTCTCCCAAAAAACATAAACAAATAGCTTTGAGCTCTGATGCGCTATGTAAGGTCAGTTCTTTGATGGGGTTAGTGAGGGGTTCGATGCCATTTAACTAATCCACTTTCAAGTCACACCTTCTACTAATCAAAATTCATTTTGCTGAGTGTCCCCCTGTTGGCAAGCCCTGAATTCTCCGCACTGACCCGTCCCTTCAAGGCCCTGGGTTTGTGGTACAGGAAGGGCTTGATCACTTTTTATAGTGGGGGAGCTGAAAGCCGGCTAGCTGGACCCCCGTGTGTTCACAAGCAGTGTGAAAAAGCACAAATTCCCGCTCACACTGCTCAGGGACAGCACAGCTCTGGGGTTCTCAAGGATCACACAATAATGCTTGCTTCAGAGGCGTGCGCATGGGGTGGGCCCAGGCACACCCAATCAGGGTCGCCCCAGGGCAAAAACAAAAGGGGGGAGCGGCCAGACTGCTGGAGATGGGGGGCGGGGGGTCTGGGGTAGGGGGGCCCTGGCCCAGCCACTCTTCTCCACCCCCGCTCTCTCCTGCGGGGGAGAAGCTTGGTGGGGCTGCGCCCCGGGCTCGGTCCTGCTGCTCCCAGTCTGCCGGCAGCCAAGTTCCCGCCTCGCCCCACAGCTCACTGCGGACTCGCCCCACCCCCTGCCCCCGGTCCGCGGTGTGCCGGGCAGAGAGAGGGGGACGTGGAGAAGAGGCGGGGACAGGGCCTTGAGGTAGGGGGTGGAATCGGGGTATACCCCCTCCAGCCCCCTCCTGTGAACCGCTCAGGGCAGGGGCCTGGGAGCACCCCCACGACTCCAGCGCACCTCCCCAGCCCTGACCCCTGCAGCCCTCTCCCACACACACAGCCCTCTGCCCTGACTCCTACATTCCCCAGCCCTGACTCCTGCCCCCCCTCACACACCCTGCCCTGACTCCTGCACCCCCCTCACACACCCTGCCCTGACTCCTGCACCCCCCTCACACACACCCAGTCCCCAGTTCTGACTCCTGCACCCCCCACACATCCCCACCCCCACCCTGAGCACCAAAATGGAGCTCTTGCACCCTCCCCCCCACATACCAACCTGCACCCCTCGCACTGAATGGGAGCTGCCCCAGGTAAGCGCTCCACACCCCCAACCTCCTGCCCCAACCCTGAGCCCCCTCCCTCATTCTACCTCCTGTTCAGACCCTGCACCCCAACCCCCAGCCTTCTCCTTCAGTGCACCCCCACCCTCAGCTCAGTGCAGAGCGAGACGAAGAGAATGGGCTAGAACCAGGGAGAAGGTAGGTACCCACTCTATGTGGGCAGGAGTGGGGGGGAGCCTGTTTACCCCCTCCCCAGACCTGCTGTGCTTGCAGTTTACTCCCGGCCCCTTTCTTGCTTCAAGGACCAATCCTAGCTCCTGCCCCACTGTGCTTTTGCCCTCAGCCCCTGCCTCGCGCCAATCAACAGGGACTAATCCTCCCCCTATCCCCTGCTGTGCTCATCTTGCCCCTGTCCCCTGCATCACTCCAGATGGGGACCAATCCTTCCCCCCGCCTCCCATGCCCAACTTTGAGGGTGGATGAAAATCAATGACTTTTTAAAAAAAATCAAATAATCTGATTTTTTTAATTTAAATTGGATTTTTGAGGAAAAAATATCTAAAGATTGTTTTAATTAAGGTACATCAGAGATGCTTAGTTTTGCAGGTCTCAAACTGTGGATTTGTGTCTCCAGAGGTAACGTGCTTGTTAACAGCAAAAATGTTTTAAATAAATAAATAATATAGAGAGGTGAGAAATAACAGACCTCAACTCTATTGTCCCTCTGCAAATATGTGGACACAGGGTCAAACCTCTCTTTAAAAGTGAAAAGTTTCAAAAAGTTCAATGAATAGAAGATTGTTGGGGGCAGAATAGATCTGGACAAGGAAAAGAAGTCTGGAGATAAACGTGAGAAGTGAGGGACATATGCTTTTTGTTAAACTATTATGTTTGCTGTTGAAGAAAAATATCCAGAATACTTCACATTGTTGTTTTAGTTAAATAAAGCAATTTAAATATCTGTCTGGGGATGTTCTCTTCCTAATACAGCCTGGCAAGAAAATCCTCCAAATATTAATGATTAACCTGTTGAATTGGAGAGAGTTCACCTCCCAATAACTTCATAAATCTCTGCGTCAGTTACCTTTGGTAAATGAAATAACCAAACACTCATTCATTCTGTGACATAGCTGTAAAACTCATCTGAAAAGTTTTCAAAATAAATCACAGTTTAAAAATGTATAGTGTTTCCCGTCTAAAAGTGAAACCTACAACGAACTCTGAGTTGTGAAGAATGTGTATTAAGGTTATAACAACCAACAAGAATGCACTTTTATGTAGAAATCCATGATTAAATGGAGACTTCCTGACGAGTGATTTAAATCAAATCCACCCTGCCCGCTGTGCTCTTGCCCCGGCCTCTTCATTCCCCAGGGGGGCCCACAAATATGTTTGGTGCCAGGCCCACAAAAAGTCAATCCTGCCCTGTTCCTAGAGCGAACCCTCATTGAGTGGGGCGATCCCCAGGGAGCAGCTCCAACCTCCAGCGTGTCTGGCCAGCGGCAGGACATGAGCACGGCAAGGGAGGGGGGTGGCAGTGACATCACACAGGCCTTTTGCAGGAGCTCAGCCGATTGGTCACAGGTGATGAGGAGGTGGTGACCTCACAGACAGATGCTGACATCATCCAGGCAGGACGGGGAGGGGCCAGGGAAACCTCGGCGACCCCTGTGGCTTCACTTCAGTGAGTCTCCTTCTCGAGGTCTCTCCGTGAGGACTGAGAGGGGATCAGGGGTCACGTACGTGAGCACCAGGGGGAACCTCTGTAGAGTTTTCTCCTTTCCTTTCATAGATTTATTGATAGAAAACAGACGTCCCTGTTGAGAAGGTAAGAGCCTCCTCAGGTCTGAAACCTCTTCAGTCGGATCCATCTGGTGACAGTTGAATTCTAGGCATGGAAAACACAAGCTTAAGGAGGCAGAATTTTATTCCGCACCTAAATTCTGTCCCTTAGAATCACTGGGGACATGAGGGTTTGTCCTTTTTATTTCACCTTTTCCTCCATTCCTCCCTCCTTTCTCTTCTTCTCTTGCATCTTTTGTCCTTTCTCCTCTTCCCCTCCCAACACCAGGAGGTGTGTGTGTGTTTGTGAATCTACTGATCTTCCTTCATGTGGGAACAGATGATACCGATAGATTCTCGTTGGAACGTATCAAGGAAGACTATGCCAGGCTGGGGAAGAAGCTTTAGGAAATTGAGGCTCAGGTGATCTTCTGTGGGTTTCTGCCTGTTCCGAGAGGTGGGCAACAAAGGTGTGACAAGATTATGACTATCAACAGATGGCTCAGGCAGTGGTGCTATAAGGAGGGCTTTGGGATGTATGGCTGCTGGGAGGCATTCATGGACAAAGGACTGTTCTCTCCGGATGGACTTCATCTGAGTAGGGAAGGAAATAGACTTCTCGGATGGAGGCTGGCACAACTGATTAAGAGAGCTTTAAACTAGGAATTTGTGAGAGATGGTTGGAAGATGTCCAGGTAATGTCCACACCGGATTTTAATATTGAGAGGGAAGAAAACAAAGTAATGAAGGATACAGCTGTGAGTAGGAGAATGGACATAAGGAGGAAGGGCAGTGTGGATACCAGTCTAATAGATCATACTGGCGGTAGAATGTCAATGCCTAATCTGGTAAAGAATGTTATTGAGGGCAAACAGCAAAAATTAAGATGTTTGTACACCAATGCGAGGAGCCTAAGTAACAAAATGCAGGAACTAGAGCTACTGGTGCAGGAAGTGAAACCAGATATTGTAGTGATAACAGAAACACGGTAGAATAGTGGTCATGACTGGAGTTCAGGTATTGAAGGGTATGTGCTGTTTAGGAAAGACCGAAATAAAGGCAAACGTGGTGGAGTAGCATTGTATATCAATGATGAGGTCGATTGTAAAGAAATAAGAAGCGATGGAATGGATAAGACAGAGTCTGGGCAAAAATCACTTTGGGGAAGAAAACTACTAAAGCCTCCCCTGGGATAGTGCTTGGGGTGTCTATAGACTGCTGGGATCTAATTTGGTTATGGATAGAGCCCTCTTTAATGTTTCTAATGAAGTAAATACTAATGGCAACTGTGTGATAATGGGAAATCTTAACTTCCCAGATATAGACTGGAGGATAAGTGCTAATAATAATAATAGGGCTCAGATTTTCCTAGATGTGATAGCTGATGGATTCCTTCATCAAGTAGTTGCTGAACTAACAAGAGGGGATGCCATTTTAGATTTGGTTTTGGTGAGTAGTGAGGACCTCATAGAAGAAATGGTTGTCGGGGACAACCTTGGTTCGAGCGATCATGAGCTAATTCAGTTCAAACTGAATGGAAGGATAAACAAAAATAGATCTGTGACTAGGGTTTTTGATTTCAAAAGGGCTGACTTTCAAAAATTAAGGAAATTAGTTAGGGAAGTGGATTGGACTGAGGAATTTATGGATGGAAAGGCGGAGGAGGCCTGGGATTACTTTAAATCAAAACTGCAGAAACTATCAGAAGCCTGCATCCCAAGAAAGGGGAAAAAATTCATAGGCAGGAGTTGCAGACCAAGCATCTCAGAGAGGTGATGAAGAAAAAGCAGAAAGCATACAGGGAGTGGAAGATGGGAGGGATCAGGAAGGAAAGCTACCTTATTGAGGTCAGAACACATAGGGATAAAGTGAGAAAGGCTAAAAGTCAAGGAGAGTTGGACCTTGCAAAGGGAATTAAAACCAATAGTAAAAGGTTCTATAGCCATATAAATAAGAAGAAAACAAAGAAAGAAGAAGTGGGACCGCTAAACACTGAGGATGGAGTGCAGGTCAAGGATAATCTAGGCATGGCCCAATATCTAAACAAATACTTTGCCTCAGTCTTTAATAAGACTAAAGAGGATCTTAGGGACAATGGTAACATGACAAATGGGAATGAGGATATGGAGGTAGATATTACCGTATCCGAGGTAGAAGCCAAAAACTCAAACAGCTTAATGGGACTAAATCGAGGGCCCAGCTAATCTTCCTCCAAGAATATTAAAGGAATTGGCACAAGAAATTGCAAGCCCATTAGCAAGAATTTTTAATGAATCAGTAAACTCAGGGGTTGTACCATATGACTAGAGAATTGCTAACACAGTTCCTATTTTTAAGAAAGGAAAAAAAGTGATCCGGGTAACTACAGGCCTGTTAGTTTGATATCTGTAGTATACAAGGTCTTGGAAAAAATTTTGAAGGAGAAAGTAGTTAAGGACATTGAGGTCAATGGTAAATGGGACAAAATACAACATGGTTTTACAAAAGGTAGATCGTGCCAAACCAACCTGATCGCCCTCTTTGAGACAGAAACAGATTTTTTAGACAAAGGAAACGCAGTGGATCTAATTTACCTAGATTTCAATAAGACATTTGATACGGTGCCACATGGGGAATTATTAGTTCAATTGGAAAAGATGGGGATCAATATGAAAATTGGAAGGTGGATAAGGAAGTGGTTAAAGGGGAGACTACAGTGGGTCATAGTGAAAGGCAAACTGTCAGGCTGGAGGGAGGTTACCAGTGGAGTTCCTCAGGGATCGGTTTTGGGACCAATCTTATTTAATCTTTTTATTACTGACCTTGACACAAAAAGTGGGAGTGTACTAATAAAGTTTGTGGATGACACAAAGCTGGGACGTATTGCCAATTCAGAGAAGGACCAGGATATCATACAGGAAGATCTGGATGACCTTGTAACCTGGAGTAATAGCAATAGGATGAAATTTAATAGTGAGAAGTGTAAGGTCATGCATTTAGGGATTAATAAGAAGAATTTTAGTTATAAGCTGGGGACACATCAATTGGAAGTAAGAGAGGAGGAGAAGGACCTTGGAGTATTGGTTGACCGCAGGATGACTATGAGCTGCCAATGTGATATGGCCGTGAAAAAAGCTAATGCGGTCTTGGGATTCATCAGGCAAGGTATTTCCAGTAGAGATAAGGGGGTGTTAGTACCATTATAAAAGGCATTCTTCACCTGGAATACTGTGTGCAGTTCTGGTCTCCCATGTTTAAGAAGGATGAATTCAAACTGGAACAGGTACAGAGAAGGGTTACTAGGATGATCCGAGGAATGGAAAACCTGTCTTATGAAAGGAGACTCAAGGAGCTAGGCTTGTTTAGCCTAACCAAAAGAAGGCTGAGGGGAGATATGATTGTTCTCTATAAATATATCAGAGGGATAAATACCATGGAGGGAGAGGAATTATTTAAACTCAGTACATATGTGGACACAAGAACAAATGGATATAAACTGGCCAGCAGGAAGTTTAGACTTGAAATTAGACAAAGGTTTCGAACCATTATCAGAGGAGTGAAGTTCTGGAACAGCCTTCCAAGGGAAGCAGTGAGGGCAAAAAACCTATCTAGCTTCAAGATTAAGCTCGATAAATTTATGGAGGAGATGGTATGATGGGACAGCATGATTTTGGCAATTAATTGATCTTTGACTCTTCGTGGTAGATGGAGCCCAGTGGCCTTTCATGGGATGTTGCATAGGATGGCATCTGAGTTACTACAGAGAATTCTTTTCTGGATATCTGGCTGGTGAGTCTTGCCCACATGTTCAGAGTTCAGCTGATCGTCATATTTGGGGTCGGGATGGAATTTTCCCCCAGGGCAGATTGGCAGAAGCCCTGGGGGTTTTTCACCTTCTTCTGCAGCATGGGGCATGGGTCACTTGCTGGAGGATTCTCAGCACCTTGAAGTCTTTAAACCATGATTTGAGGACTTCAATACCTCAGAGAAAGGTGAGAGGTTTATTGTAGGAGTGAGTGTGTGAGATTCTGTGGCCTGCATTGTGCAGGCCAGACTAGATGATCATAATGATCCCTTCTGACCTTAAAGTCTATGAGTCTATGACTGTCATGGCTGGGTCAAGGACAGCCAGACCTCCTGGTCAGAACCAGAGTCCACACTCACAGGACAGGAGTTATGAGTCAGCTGGGTCAGGATACTGGAAGATCAGAAGCAAAAAACAAACTTGCGATCACAACCACAAATCAGATGTCAGGAAATCAAGCCAGGGGAGCGGCAGCAGAAAGAGGCAGCACATGGTCCAGAACAGGGAGCAGCCCTGGTGTTCAGACAACTTCCTCTTTCTGCTGCTGTCTTAAGCAGGGCCGGGGGCCAATTAGCTGCTCTCCGACTCCTCCAATAGGACCTCAGGAGTGGAGCCTCAAACTGGGGCTGAACGTCGTGGGTCCTAGGTAAGCAATTTTCAGCAGGCTTCCAGGTGGAGGGTTGGAGCGTGGCTGCTTCCGTGAACCCTGCAGACCCGTGGGTCATGACAGTGAGTGATCTCTGCCAGCTCAAACTTCCTGCAGGAAACAGTCTCCAGGATCCTGGACACATCCTCTGAAAATAACATGAGGATATCATGATGAGAAATAGGTCTCTGTACCAGGGCTGGGATCCAGGGACAGGGAAACCTCCCAACAAGCATATGTAGCGGGAGCCCCCTGTTTGTAGCAAGAGCCCCAAGTGGCAGGACGAGTGAACGGTTCTTACCTTCAGGAGATGTATGGGATCTTCCATTGGAGTCTCAATGGGACCCATGTTGCTTGGTTTCACAGGATGAGATAACCTGTCCGCACTGCTCCCTGAGTTGGGCTGGCTGCAGGATATATCTGAGAGGCTGGGACAGAGCCTGAAAGACAGATATGACAATCAGGGTTCTGTCACTCCAGGGGGAGAACAGAGGGTCTGAACCCCAGAGAATAAGCAACTGAACCAACCAATTCCTGTTCTGGATCTAGAAGCAGCTTCAGTTTCCTGGCAGGAGACTGTACAGGAGACTTTGCAGCTGGGGGGCGACCCAGGCACTAACATGGGCATGGAAGTTTGAGGAACAGGGCAGAGGCCTGTGTGGGGCTAGGAGGGCAGGGATTGGAGAAACAAGAGAAGAGGATCAAACACGTTCTTAAAGTAGGTCAGGATGATCCCCATTTCAAAGATAGAGAAAGTGAGGCACCAGGTGGGAGAGTGACGTGGCCAGGATCATGTTACCACTCAGTGGCAGGGCTGCACTACAACCTGTTCCCTGCTCTCATCCCTGGACCCTGCTGCCCCTGCTGTATGACCACTCCGGCCATCCTCTCCCAGAGGCCATCCCCACCACTCTCCATTACCGGCTGTTTCCACAATGGAAGCAGGCTTGTAACAGAGTTCACTCACCGATAGGTTCCCCTTCCTGGCAAGGCCTGGTGCCACAGCTTTCTTGCTGGGCTAGCACCCCGGCCAAGAGTCGGTAGGGCACTCTGGCAGTTTTTTGCCTGGGAACTCAGCCCTTCAGTCAGGTGACCATCTTTTAGCCCACTCCTTCCTGGGTCGCGCTCATCCTAAACTAAAAGTCCAAAAATGTCTTTGTCATAAATATGAAGGGAAGGGTAAACCCCTTTAAAATCCCTCCTGGCCAGAGGAAAAATCCTCTCACCTGTAAAGGGTTAAGAAGCTAAAGGTAACCTCGCTGGCACCTGACCAAAATGACCAATGAGGAGACAAGAGACTTTCAAAAGCTGGGAGGAGGGAGAAAAACAAAGGGTCTGTGTCTGTCTGTGTGATGCTTTTGCCGGGGATAGAACAGGAATGGAGTCTTAGAACTTTTAGTAAGTAATCTAGCTAGGTATATGTTAGATTATGATTTCTTTAAATGGCTGATAAAATAGCTGTGCTGAATAGAATGAATATTCCTGTCTGTGTGTCTTTTTTGTAACTTAAGGTTTTACCTAGAGGGATTCTGTATGTTTTGAATCTAATTACCCTGTAAGGTATTCACCATCCTGATATTACAGAGGTGATTCTTTTCTTTTTACTTCTATTAAAAGTCTTCTTGTAAGGAAACGGAATGCTTTTTCATTGTTCTAAGATCCAAGGGTTTGAGTCTGTGGTCACCTATGCATATTGGTGAGGATTTTTACCAAACCTTCCCCAGGAAGTGGGGTGCAAGGGTTGGGAGGATTTTGGGGGGAAAGACGTGTCCAAACTCTGTTTTTTCAGGAACCCAGATAAAGTTTGGTGGTGGCGGCAGTGGAAATCCAAGGGCAAAGGGTAAAATTAATTTGTACCTTGGGGAAGTTTTAACCTAAGCTGGTGAAAGTAAGCTTAGGAGGTTTTCATGCAGGTCCCCATATCTGTACCCTAGAGTTCAGAGTGGGGAAGGAACCTTGACATGGTGGCAGAGTGGTGGGATTAACCTGAAATCATTTTGAGATCAATTTGAGATTTTTTGAACGAGAAAAACAGATTTTAAAAAGGAAATATATTTTTCCTTTGGGGCTGCTGGAAAGGAGGTCCAACTGAAAGCAGCTAGTTTTTTCTCTGCTTTGGGGCCAGAGCAGAGACAAAAGGGGATTATCTTTGTGAATTGCAGGTTTTCTTTGCCTGGAGGCAGAGTAGTTAACCTCCTGCAGGGAAATTCACAGTCTTCACAAACCTGAGGTTTTTTTCCCCTAAAAGTAAATAGTGGTGTGTTCTATACCCATTTGCCTGGAGACAAAAGTGGTAGGGGTTTTTTTTTTTAGGATTTTGATTTTTTTTACAAAGGAGCACAGATTTGAAAAGGAATTTTTTTTTCTTTGGGGCTGCTGGAAAGGAGGTTTCCAAGTAGTGGAGGTTTTTTGCTTTGATTTGGGGCCAGAGCAGAGACAAAGGGAATTGTCTTTTTCTGTAGGCTGACAATCACTATCAGAGAATAGGTATCCTATTCCACCACAGCAAAATTTTACAGCCAAGTTTTGTTTGTTTATTTCTAAATCTCAAGTGTAAAGTTAGTTAAAAACAGAGAGGTTAGGATGACAGACTCCAAGGCTCAACAAAAGCTGGAATTAGCCAGATTTCAGGCTGAGGAAAAACAAAAGAAACATGAAAGACAGATAGAACTCATGCGCCTGGAGAAGGAAGTACAGGAGGCTGCCCACAGGAGGGAAATGGAGGCAAGGAATCATGTGGAGGAGAAGAAGGAAAAAGAGAGGAAGCATGAACTGGAGATGGAGAAGGTAAAGGCTCAGCAGAATATACCAACAAACCCTAGCAATCCTTCTCCAGGTACCACTTCCCATCCCAGAAAGTTCCCCACCTACAAGGTAGGCGATGATACGGAGGCCTTCTTAGAAAACTTCGAAAGGGTCTGCCTTGGGTACAGCATCTCTACCGACCAATACATGGTAGAGCTGAGGCCGCAGCTCAGTGGACCCTTAGCTCAGGTGGCGGCTGAAATGCCTAAAGAACACATGAAGAAGTATGAACTGTTTAAATCCAAGGCGAGAGTCAGAATGGGGATAACACCCGAGCATTCTCATTGGAGGTTCAGAGCCCTAAGGTGGAAACCAGATGTGTCATTTACCCGACATGCCTACCACCTTGTGAAACATTGGGATGCCTGGATATCAGGAGCAAGTGTTGAATCTCCAGTAAATTTGCCCTTCCTAATGCAAATGGAACAATTCTTGGAGGGTGTTCCTGAGGAAATAGAAAGATACATCCTAGATGGGAAGCCCAAAACTAATCGAGGCAGGAGAGATTGGAGTCAGATGGGTGGAGGTGGCAGAGAAGAAGAAAACTGGTCGCAGTTGGAGCGGAGACCAGAAGGGACAACCCCAGACCACACCCTATTACCGGGGGCTGCCCAAGGCCCCACCTACCTCCCAAAGAACCCTCCAGACACCCTATCGTCCCACCACCCCGTTCTCCAGCAACCCTCCTCCTCACAGTGACCTGTCAGCTCTTGTTAAACCCTGGATTTGTGCTAGAAATGGCCCACCTTGATTATCATACATATTGTAAGGAGAGTGGTCTCTTTAGATAAGCTATTACCAGCAGGAGAGTGGGTTTGTGTGTGTGTGTGGGGTGGGGGGGGTGAGAAAACCTGGATTTGTGCTGGAAATGGCCCAACTTGATTATCATACACATTGTAAGGAGAGTGATCACTTTAGATAAGCTATTACCAGCAGGAAAGTGGGGTGGGGGGATGTATTTTTTCATGCTTTGTGTGTATAAAAAGATCTTCTACACTTTCCACAGTATGCATCCGATGAAGTGAGCTGTAGCTCACGAAAGCTTATGCTCAAAGAAATTGGTTAGTCTCTAAGGTGCCACAAGTACTCTTTTTCTTTTTGCGAATACAGACGAACACGGCTGTTACTCTGAAACCTGTCATTATGCAAGGCACTGCATTTAGCCGTATGGAGTGGAAATCTATCAACTGTATGAAAAAACTTGTACAGATACAGACAGACATCATCTTCCTTTCCAAATGCAAACAGATGGACATCATACCAAAAGGACTGAAGGTAAAAAATCCATTACAATCTACATACCACACAGATTATGCTGACAGCTTGTGCCACACGCTCTCAAAGAAACTGCGGAACCACCTGATCAACATCCTCTACAGCAAACAGGGAAAGATTAAGAATGAGCTCTCAAAAATGGATACTCTCATAAAAAACCAACCTTCCACACAAACTTCCTCGTGGCTGGACTTTACTAAAACTAGACAAGCCATTTACAACGCACACTTTGCTTCTCTACAAAAGAAAAAGGACACTAAATTTTCTAAACTACTACATGCCACAAGGGGCCACAGCAATGGTTCCCTCAACCCACCCAGCAATATTGTTAACCTATCCAACTATACTCTTAGCCCAGCAGAAGCAGCTGTCCTATCTCAGGGCCTCTCCTTCTGCCCTTCCACCCCCATGAACATGATACAGTTCTGTGGTGACCTAGAATCCTATTTTCGACGTCTCCGACTCAAGGAATATTTCCAACATACCTCTGAACAACATACTAATCCACAGAGACCTCTCTACCAACATTACAAAAAGAAGGATTCTAGGTGGACTCCTCCTGAAGGTCAAAACAGCAGACTGGACTTCTACATAGAGTGCTTCCGCCGACGTGCACGGGCTGAAATTGTGGAAAAGCAGCATCACTTGCCCCATAACCTCAGCCGTGCGGAACACAATGCCATCCACAGCCTCAGAAACAACTCTGACATCATAATCAAAAAGGCTGACAAAGGAGGTGCTGTTGTCATCATGAATAGGTCGGAATATGAACAAGAGGCTGCTCGGCAGCTCTCCAACACCACTTTCTACAAGCCATTACCCTCTGATCCCACTGAGAGTTACCAAAAGCAACTACAGCATTTGCTCAAGAAACTCCCTGAAAAAGCACAAGATCAAATCCGCACAGACACACCCCTGGAACCCCGACCTGGGATATTCTATCTACTACCCAAGATCCATAAACCTGGAAATCCTGGGCACCCCATCGTCTCAGGGATTGGCACCCTGACAGCAGGATTGTCTGGCTATGTAAACTCCCTCCTCAGGCCCTACGCTACCAACACTCCCAGCTACCTTCAAGACACCACTGACTTCCTGAGGAAACTACAATCCATCGGTGATCTTCCTGATAACACCATCCTGGCCACTATGGATGTAGCAGCCCTCTACACCAACATTCCACACAAAGATGGACTACAAGCCGTTAAGAACACTATCCCCAATAATGTCACGGCTAACCTGGTGGCTGAACTTTGACTTTGTCCTTACCCATAACTATTTTACATTTGGGGACAATGTATACCTTCAGATCAGCGGCACTGCTATGGGTACCCGCATGGCCCCACAGTATGCCAACATTTTTATGGCTGACTTAGAACAACGCTTCCTCAGCTCTCGTCCCCTAATGCCCCTACTCTACTTGCGCTATATTGATGACATTTTCATCATCTGGACCCATGGAAAAGAAGCCCTTGAGGAATTCCACCATGATTTCAACAATTTCCATCCCACCATCAACCTCAGCCTGGTCCAGTCCACACAAGAGATCCACTTCCTGGACACTACAGTGCTAATAAACGATGGTCACATAAACACCTCCCTATACCGGAAACCTACTGACCGCTATTCCTACCTACATGCCTCCAGCTTTCACCCTGACCACACCACACGATCCATCGTCTACAGCCAAGCTCTGCGATACAACCGCATTTGCTCCAACCCCTCAGACAGAGACAAACACCTACAAGATCTCTATCAAGCATTCTTACACCTACAATACCCACCTGCGGAAGTGAAGAAACACATTGATAGAGCCAGAAGAGTTCCCAGAAGTCACCAACTACAGGACAGGCCTAACAAAGAAAATAACAGAACGCCACTAGCCGTCACCTTCAGCCCCCAACTAAAACCCCTCCAACGCATTATTAAGGATCTACAACCTATGCTGAAGGATGACCCAACACTCACAAATCTTGGGAGACAGGCCAGTCCTTGCCTACAGACAGCCCCCCAACCTGAAGCAAATACTCACCAGCAACCACATACCACACAACAGAACCACTAACCCAGGAACCTATCATAGAATCATAGAATCATAGAATCATAGAATATCAGGGTTGGAAGGGACCCCAGAAGGTCATCTAGTCCAACCCCCTGCTCGAAGCAGGACCAATTCCCAGTATCATCCCAGCCAGGGCTTTGTCAAGCCTGACCTTAAAAACCTCTAAGGAAGGAGATTCTACCACCTCCCTAGGTAACGTATTCCAGTGTTTCACCACCCTCTTAGTGAAAAAGTTTTTCCTAATATCCAATCTAAACCTCCCCCATTGCAACTTGAGACCATTACTCCTCGTTCTGTCATCTGCTACCATTGAGAACAGTCTAGAGCCATCCTCTTTGGAACCCCCTTTCAGGTAGTTGAAAGCAGCTATCAAATCCCCCCTCATTCTTCTCTTCTGCAGACTAAACAATCCCAGCTCCCTCAGCCTCTCGTCATAAGTCATGTGCTCTAGACCCCTAATCATTTTTGTTGCCCTTCGCTGGACTCTCTCCAATTTATCCACATCCTTCTTGTAGTGTGGGGCCCAAAACTGGACACAGTACTCCAGATGAGGCCTCACCAGTGTCGAATAGAGGGGAACGATCACGTCCCTCGATCTGCTCGCTATGCCCCTACTTATACATCCCAAAATGCCATTGGCCTTCTTGGCAACAAGGGCACACTGCTGACTCATATCCAGCTTCTCGTCCACTGTCACCCCTAGGTCCTTTTCTGCAGAACTGCTGCCTAGCCATTCGGTCCCTAGTCTGTAGCGGTGCATTGGATTCTTCCATCCTAAGTGCAGGAGCCTGCACTTATCCTTATTGAACCTCATCAGATTTCTTTTGGCCCAATCCTCCAATTTGTCTAGGTCCTTCTGTATCCTATCCCTACCCTCCAGCGTATCTACCACTCCTCCCAGTTTAGTATCATCCGCAAATTTGCTGAGAGTGCAATCCACACCATCCTCCAGATCATTTATGAAGATATTGAACAAAACCGGCCCCAGGACCGACCCCTGGGGCACTCCACTTGACACCGGCTGCCAACTAGACATGGAGCCATTGATCACTACCCGTTGAGCCCGACAATCTAGCCAGCTTTCTACCCACCTTATAGTGCATTCATCCAGCCCATACTTCCTTAACTTGCTGACAAGAATACTGTGGGAGACCGTGTCAAAAGCTTTGCTAAAGTCAAGAAACAATACATCCACTGCTTTCCCTTCATCCACAGAACCAGTAATCTCATCATAAAAGGCGATTAGATTAGTCAGGCATGACCTTCCCTTGGTGAACCCATGCTGACTGTTCCTGATCACTTTCCTCTCATGTAAGTGCTTCAGGATTGATTCTTTGAGGACCTGCTCCATGATTTTTCCAGGGACTGAGGTGAGGCTGACTGGCCTGTAGTTCCCAGGATCCTCCTTCTTCCCTTTTTTAAAGAATGGCACTACATTAGCCTTTTTCCAGTCATCCGGGACTTCCCCCATTCGCCACGAGTTTTCAAAGATAATGGCCAAGGGCTCTGCAATCACAGCCGCCAATTCCTTCAGCACTCTCGGATGCAACAAAGCCCGTTGCCAACTGTGCCCACATATCTATTCAGGGGACACCATCACAGGGCCTAATAACATCAGCCACACTATCAGAGGCTCGTTCACCTGCACATCTACCAATGTGATATATGCCATCATGTGCCAGCAGTGCCCCTCTGCCATGTACATTGGTCAAACTGGACAGTCTCTACGTAAAAGAATAAATGGACACAAATCAGATGTCAAGAATTATAACATTCATAAACCAGTCGGAGAACACTTCAATCTCTCTGGTCACGCGATTACAGACATGAAAGTTGCTATCCTACAACAAAAAAACTTCAAATCCAGTCTCCAGCGAGAAACTGCTGAATTGGAATTCATTTGCAAATTGGATACAATTAACTTAGGCTTGAATAGAGACTGGGAGTGGCTAAGTCATTATGCAAGGTAACCTATTTCCCGTTGTATCCCCCCCCCCCCGCCCCCCAGACGTTCTTGTTAAACCCTGGATTTGTGCTGGAAATGGCCCACCTTGATTATCATGCACATTGTAAGGAGAGTGATCACTTTAGATAAGCTATTACCAGCAGGAGAGTGGGGTGGGGGGAGGTATTTTTTCATGCTTTGTATGTATAAAAAGATCTTCTACACTTTCCACAGTATGCATCTGATGAAATGAGCTGTAGCTCATGAAAGTTTATGCTCAAATAAATTGGTTAGTCACTAAGGTGCCACAAGTACTCCTTTTCTTTTTGCGAATACAGACTAACACGGCTGTTACTCTGAATCCCGACAGAACTGTCCTCTGTCCATGAATGCCTCCCAGTGGCCATACATCCCAAAGCCCTCCTTATAGCACCACTGCCTAAGCCATCTGTTGATAGTCATAATCTTGTCACACCTTTGTTGCCCTTCTCTAGGAACAGGCAGAATCCCACTAAAGATCACCTGAGCCTCGATTTCCTTAAGCGTCTTCCCCAGCCTAGCATAGTCTCCTTTAATTCTTTCCAGCGAGAATCTAGCCATATTATTTGTTCCCACATGAAGGATAATTAGGGGATTCTTTCCCGCTCCCTTTAGAATCCTTTTCAACCTCAGGTCTACATCCCGTATCTTAGCACCTGGAAGACAGCACACCCTCCTATTCTCCGGATCAGCTCTGGTTACAGGCCTATCTATTCCTCTCAGTAAAGAGTCCCCAATCACATAGACCTGTCTTTTCCTAGTGACGGTGCTATTCTCCAGTCTATCTCCTGTTCCCTCTGGCTGCAAGTTCTTTCCATTCCTATTCTCCCTTGTAATCCTCTTTAACCCATTCTGTATCCTCCTGGGGCTCATATTTGGTGTAATCTCCATTAACTCTTCCCCTTTTCCTATAGGACTAGCCGCTCTTCTCTTCTTCCTTGCCCTTCCACCTTCAGTGACTACCTGCTGAGCCCCTTCTTCATTTTCCAACTCTGCATACCTATCTTAAGCTCTATTTCTCCTTCACTAGCCCGTCTTTTCCTCTGCCTGGTTCTTTTAGTCACATGCTTCCACTGACCACTTTCCTCACCCAGTCTCCCCTCAGAATTCCCCAGTCCCGCTTCCATCTGCAAGTCTGAGCTTTTCCTTTCAGATACCTCATGTCTTTGCTCTATAATCTGCTCAAACCCCTTCCTAAATTCTACCAGACTTTCCACCTGCATCTCCAAACCTCGGATCTTTTCCTCCATCAGCTCTATCAGACAGCACTTCATACAGACAAAACTCTTACCAGGTGCCCCCTCCAGGATCATGGACATACCACAGCTTCCACATCCAGTCATCTCCATTGTGTCTTCCGCTACATGGGTCACTCCCACTGCTGCCTCTGTGTCTGTCAGACCCTTCCCACCTAAGTCCTGTTAATCTGGGAAACACAAACCCCACCAAAACACCACTGCCCACAGCAAAACACAAGCACCACAAGACAAACTCCCCTGACAAACTCCCCCTCAAACCCCCCGTCTACAGCTCTGTTCACTAGCTCCTGTGCCGCTGCCTGACTCGCCAGACCTGCTCCAGCCCACCTACGCCTGGAGCCAGGAGCCTGGGGTCAGTGGCCACTTACGTCGAACGCAGGGAGGGTGATGGTGGATCTGAGCAGGGCCATGCTGCTCCTAATGGCCCTGGCTCTCTCTCGCGACACCCTGGACACGATCCAGTAGTTAATGTGCTGTGGGGAAAGGAGGCAGCTCAGGATCAATGGGTAGGTGCATGTGTTGTGCTAATGAGCCCCTCCCCATCCCCAGGGGGCTGAGACATTGTGTGTGGGGGTGGAATATCTAATTCATTGATTGAAGAGCCTTAGAAGGGGATTGTTGCCCCAGGATGATGGTTGTATCCTGCAGGTCACAACTTGTCACTGTCTCTCTAGATTGGGACAATGCTCGGTGTTGGGGCTGCTCCCATCCTCCCTGAACTCCTGATTCCTGAACAGCTTACCAGGAAAGAGACAGACCCCTTCCCCCTCCCTGGCTCTCAAGTCCTTGGTCGGGTGAAGGGACTGAGTGTGAGCACAATCCCCCCCAGGAATCTCAGGGCCCCTCGGAGACAAGGGCTGATTGTGTGGGGTCCTCCTGTTTCTCTAGGAACGAGCCTGTGACTCTTCTCTGAGGACCGTCTTCTGGATCTCACAAGAGGGGTTCAGACTCTCGCTCCCCAAGCCAGCCAGGGGCCCTGTGCTTAGTGCTGAACAGAACCAGGCAGACCTCTGGCTTGAAGTCCCAGCTCCTTCCTCTGTCCTTCCAGGAGGAAGGGCCTGACACTGCATTGCACTAACTGCCCTGACCAAGGATGGCCCACTGCGGGCCCAGCTAGGAGGACAGACTGGAAAATGCATCTAAGAGTTAAGGTAAAATTGCCCCCACCCCTCTCACCACACTCACCTCCAAGATGGTGCCTGGGGACTCTGCCAGCAGATTCCCCAGCATGGCATCCAGGATGTCTGGCAAGACCCTATGCAGATCCTGCAAAGCAAGGGAGAGTCATGGGTCAGAGTTAGGGAAACTGGGGCTACACCTGCCACAGGATAGGAAGAGGGGTCTGTGGGAAGCAGTGGTGAGACCCCCAAACACATATCCTGGCCTCTCTCATTCACATCCCACTGCAGGCAATTAGCAAGGATTCGTGGCAGGATGACAAGTAGCTCTTCAAGCCATGACTTTAGCATGATCTACCTGGACTTGGGTGGGGTCCTTCTCCATGCTCAGGGTGAACACGGCATGAAGGGCAGCACGAAGGAGGTGGGTCTCCAGCTCTGGCTCCAGGGCGGGTGTCATGGTGCTGGCAAGAGAGAGAGGAGCCGGGATTAGACTGTGCAGTGCAGGGGTGGGACTGGCACCAACACGGACGTGAAACTGCAGGGAAATAGGCAGAGGCTGGCGAGAATGGAAACTGAGGCACCAAGCCAGGGAATGATAAGGCCAAGGTTTCCCAGACAGACAGTGGCAGGGCAGGAATAGCGCCTGTTCCCTGGACCCTGCTGCCCCTCCTGTATCTGATCCTGGGAGTCAGCCTCTCCCAAAAGCCATTGCACTGTTACTGGAATGAAAAGAACAGCCCAGCCAGGAGCATGTGAACCTTCCCGTCACCTCTGCCAGAGGACTCACCCTCTGGAGGTGACCTGGGAGTGGGAGGGACAGTGACTCCCAGCCATGGACCTGAGCAGCACTGGGGTGAGGGGAACTGGGCAAGAGAGTCTCGGTACCTGAGGTTGCCCACAGCAATCAGGCAGTTGGCCAGGATGGCGCCGGGTGGAGAGTCATCAGGAAGCTCCTCAATGAGCTCCTGTGAAATCCAAAGGAGACAAAGGAGCGTGTGAGATTTGGGCCTCACTGACACTTTCCAGTGAGAAGATTACACAGCCAGCATCCCACCCAGCCAGCAGGATCCCCCCACCTGCCTCCCACTCCTCCAATTCCTGCCCACTATTTCTCCCCTATCTTCACCCCAGCAATCCCTGCCTTCAGCTTCCCCTCCAGCACCAGCCATCCCCCAGCTGGCTCCAGCTGCCGGGCGCCGTGTCTTGCTCACCATAATCCTCTCCACCACAGCCACCTTGCAGCAGTGCGGCTCCAGTGTGTCCTGCCCTCTCTGGTGTGCAGCGAGACACGTGGGGTAGATGGCATGCAGGAACGCGAGCTGCTGGGCCTCATTCTGCGCCCACCAGGAGTGGGGTTAGGCAGGAGAGAGCCAGTTAGCCAGGGACCTCCCTGCCCACACTGCCCCTTCTCAATGATGCCTTCAGCCCCCAACTCCTTCTAGACTCCATAGCAAAGAGACCCCCCCCCAACCACTGTCTTGGGCTCCCTGGGAGGTGCCTCCCCCCCCTGCCCCGCCCAATGGAGCACCATGGACCCAAGTGGCAGCATCTTGTGTCAGTGGGGTTCACGTGGCTCAGACCAGACACCTGGGCTGGGGACCTGCCCCCCATAGCGTTGGTCAAGGGCCAGGGCCCAGAGTGTTCACAGCCCCCTCTTCACCCAGCCTGGCTCCTCACCTGGAACAAAGCAGAAGCGTCCATCGGCCTGGCTGCTGCTCGAATCCCAGGCGCTGCTGCTGTCCCATGGGGAGCGGGCCAAGCTGCTGGTGCTGGGACAGGGATCCTCCACCTCCTGCCCTGGGGAGGCTGGAAGGTCCTCAGTGACCGGGCAGGGCGATGCCTCGTGCTGGAAATCAGGGCTGGGCTCCTGGGGCCGATGCTGCCCACACAACAAGCCCCAGAGCCACCCTGCCCGGCTCCGCTCCTGGGCTGGGTCCTGCCTGCCCAGCCGCATCCTGGGCCAGCTCCATTTTGGCCTGGCCATTGCCTCTCCCACCTCAGCATCTGCGCCGGGAGCGGGTTTCCTCTGCCAGAAGGCTGGGCACTTCCACCTCCTGGCCCGGCCGTGAGCTCGTTCCCCGCCAGCGGGGACGGAGGGGCCGCTCTGCTCCTGGGGAAGATGGCAGCTGCTTCCCTCAGGCTCTGGGGCCACCTGCAGAGCCTTCTTCCTCAACACCCTCAGGAGCCGGGCCACCCTGGACCCGAGCGGGGAGCAGTCGTGAGTCTGGGCTCAAGGCAGCCTCTCACTAACCAGCCTTTTGGGTCCCTCCCCATCCCTGCCCCAGCCAGAGCAGCTCCTTTCCCCCCTCTCCCCAAAGGGGTACCAGGAGTGCAAGCTACACACACTGGCAGAAGTTCATTGCATGATCTGCTCCCAACTTTCCCCCTCGTCATCCCTGGTGCTGCAAGAACTGGGGAGTCTCCTCCTCTCGAACACTGGGGTCAGTCACAAAGACCATCAGTTACTTTGGACAAGCAGCTCCCTCCTGCCATCACAGGCCACACTCCCATCTCCCCCCTCTGCCCCCACCCAGGCTAGAGCAGGAACAGAACCCAGGAGTCCGGACTTCTCCTGGGAAACCATTCCCCACTTCAAACCATTCCCCACTTCCCTCGGCATAGCAAGGTCAGGGTCTCGTTGTTTCCCCCCATTGATTTCCATGCTCAGCAGCTCACAGTGTCAGGCCCAGCTCAGAGACTCTCAGCCTGGGGAACAGTCTCCCACAAGGGAAGGGCTGGGAGCCCCATTGCTGGGACCTTTCCAAACACACTGGAGATGGCTCTGGAGAATTCCCTCCCTGGTCTGAGAGCCAGGGGCTCCTGGGGGCTGTTTGCAAATCCAATCTCCTTTGGGAGAGATTCTCTCCCCCTCTTTCTGCCTCTCCCCAGACAGACAGGAAACGCCACAGAGGAACCCTAATGCCACTCACTTGCTCTGGTGATGGAGCGATGGATGGAGGATGTTCAGTGTCGTCCCTCACCCATCTCCTCACTCTCCAAGCCCGAGGCAGGCTGGAGAGGGTGGTGGTGACCTGAGGAGTTACCCCGCCCAGCCAGCAGGCAGGGTGATGACACTGGGCGATCAACTGGCTGTGAAAACAAGAGTCTGTCTTATTGCCAAGGGACAGAGAAACTCGGCCTGCAGCAGGGGTGCAGTACACCGCGCTAGTGTGGAGGTGACAGAGCCTCCAGGATCCTGACATCCCAGCACTTTACACACCTTCCTGGAGCCTCCCAGCCCCCCTGGGCTGTAGGGACTGCGACCCCAACCCGACTGATGAGAAACAGGCCTGGGGAGGGGAAGCTATTGGCTCAGGGTCACACCAAGTGTCAGAGCCTGGAATGGGACCCAGCAGTCCTTATTTCCAGGCCCCTTCACTAACCACTGCTGCACACTCCCTCCCACAGCTGGCAATTACAACCAGGCCCTCGTGTCCGCTCCCCCGCCTTTGAGAGGGAGTGTGCTCTGCTGGAGTGACTGGACCAGGGATTGGGAGCCAGGACTCCTGAGTTCCATTGCTGGGTTCCCTATTGGTTCCGTTGCTGGTTGTTTTCCTTTTCCTGTGGGACTTTGGGCAAGTTGCTCCCCCTCTATGGCTCTGTCCCCAGCAGTCAAATGGGGATTGAATACTTTCCACGATTGGACAGTGCTGGGAGAATCTCCCAGCAAAAGCTGCTCTGACAGTGCCAAGCAGCATCTGCCCATTAAAGGTCGGAGCGCACGGCCCGGGAGGAGGAGTGTTCGGCTCTGGGGTTTCACTTCAGCCCAGTCTATAGAGAGGGGCTCAGTCATGGAAGTAGTATAAGGGCCCTACCATCAATCAAACTCTGACCCCGCCCCTTGACCCCTTAGCCCCGCCCCTTGACCCCACAGCCCCGCCCCTTGACCTCTTAGCCCCCCCACCCACCGGAAGTCCCACCCCATGGGTTATTACTTCCGGGGTCAAGGCTGCCACATGACCGGAAGCAAGGTGTGTCATGTGACACCCACCCCCACCCCTTGACCCCTTTAACCCCACCCCTTGACCTCTACCGCCCCCCCCCCCCACCGGAAGTCCTGCCCCATGGGGTATTACTTCCAGGGTCAAGGCTGCCACGTGACCGGAAGCAAGGTATGTCATGTGAACCCTCTAACAACTCCTCCCACTGCCCTCTACCAATCAGGATGGGTTTCGCCCCGTAGGACTTCCCCCCCAAGAGGAGCTTTGACCAATCAGGGCGAGTTCCGGAGCGGGGTGTCCTCTCCGGAAGTGGGTCTTGTGACCCCTCTAACAACTCCTCCCCCCCCCCACCCTCTACCAATCAGGATGGGTTTTGCCCCGTAGGACCTCCCAGAGAGGAGCTTTGACCAATCAGGGCGAGTTCCGGGGTGGGGGTGTCCTCTCTGGAAGTGGGTCTTGTGACCCCTCTAACAACTCCTCCCCCCACCCCGCTACCAATCTGGAGGGGTTTTGTTCCGATAGGACCAAGAGGAGATTTGACCAATTAGGATGAGTTCCGGGGGCGGGGTGACCCGTCTGGAAATGATTCGTGTGACCCCTCTAACAACTCCTCCCACCAACCTCTACCAATCAGGCCGGCCCGAGAGCAGATTTGACCAAAATAGGGCAGGTTCTGGGATGGGGTGAACCACCCAGAAGAGGGGCGTATGACCCCTCTGCCAATCAGAGCGCAGCACCATCACCCCATAAGGCCCAGCGTCGGGCAGAAGAGGCTGTCTTTTACCAAGAGCGCGTGTTTTAGAAATCGTGGAAACATGGACTCCTTCACCACCCCCGTGAGAACTTCGGACTTTGTTTTAGCCCCGAAGGCCTTTGGACTTGTATGGAGAAAGCGCTACATCAGCGAGAGTTCTGAGGAGGACCCTTTGGCCCAGCCGTTGATGGACACACCGGAAACCGACCCCGAAACCCGGCTGCTTGTGAGGCCCCACGATGAGCGTGATGGCCTCTTGTTGTCCACCCCCCGAGAGGTGGAAGGTGATCACGGCTTGGGGGAGTTACGGGCGGACAAGGTGAATGAAAAAGACGTGGCTCAGGTAAATGAATGTTTAAGAAGTGACGGTCGGGGTGGGGGTGTGTAATGGGGGTGGGGGGGGGAGGGCTAGGAACCAGGGATTGTGTAAATCAAAAACCAAGCAGTGGTGTGCTTACGCTGTTTCTTTTTTGAAATAAAAAATCTCTCAACAGCTCGATGATGCCTTTCTGGAGGCCTTTGAGAACTTACACATCGGTAGCCCTGTGGGAGTAAATGTATCATGCGTCAGCTGTTTTTGCTCATGTCTGAGACACAGATCTCAAGAGGAAAAGGACAAAACGGAAGAATGAACCAGCACAGACACCCTCATGTTAGGAGTCATGGCGTCCATTTTTACAGGCGGTTGTAAAAGGTTGTGTTAAACCAGGCGATTAATAAAACTTATTTAAACGTGTTAATATGAATGTTGTCCCCCACCCACACTTGTGTTAGTAAAAGATGGTACCAGTAACAGTCATGTCTCCACAGGCGGCTCTTTTAAAGAAAATATATTACACCCCCGGGGAAGTTGGGAGCTTTGGCGGGGTGAACCCTCTTTTTCAAGTGGCCAAAAAGCATAGTAAACTTTAAATAGAAGACAAGTAACAGCTTGGCTTTCAGACCAGGATGCTTATACTTTACACAAACCGGCTCGAATACGTTTTAAAAGAAACAAGACCGTTGTTTCAGATGTGGATGCGCAATGGCAGGCAGATTTGGTGGATATGCACCAGTTCTCCAAACAGAACAGCAATTTTAAGTACATCTTAACAGTGGTAGACATTCTATCCAAATATGCCTGGGCCTTAGGCCTAAGGGACAAGACGAGTGGTGAGGTATGCAAGGCCTTTAAAGCTATTTTTAGCGAAGGGCGTGTGCCTCAAAAATTACAAGCCGATCGGGGGAAAGAATTTTTAAACAAACCCTTAAGCAGATTGTTAAAACGGCATGGCATTCACCATTTTGTTACTAATAATGAAGTCAAAGCAGGGGTTGTGGAGCGGTTTAACAGAACTTTAAAAACTAGGATGTGGAGATATTTTACAGCCCATAACACCTTTCGCTACATCGATGTGTTACCTGACTTTATAAAGAGTTACAACCAGAGCTTTCACAGAACTATACATACCAGACCCGCTGATGTTAACCCTTCAAATTCTCTGAAGGTATGGAAAATGGTTTATGGAGATGATTTTAAAATAAAACCGGTTGTTGCCCCTTTTCGAAAAGGCGACCACGTGAGACTATCTAAAACCAAAGGAGCTTTTGAAAAAGGTTATGAACAGACATTTACCGATGAGATATTCATAGTGGATGAAGCCTTAACCAGGGGTCAGAGACCTGTATACCGATTAAAAGACTACGAGGGTGAGACAGTTACTGGATCTTTTTACCCTGAAGAATTACAAAAAGTAAACCCCAAACAAGACAGGATTTACAGGGTTGAAAAAGTTCTAGCGGAGAAAGGAAAAGGGAGAAAAAAGCAACTACTGGTAAAATGGTTGGGGTGGCCTGATAAGTTTAACAGCTGGGTGAAAGCTTCTCAACTCTGTGACATTTAGACGCAAACAACAAACAAACAAAAGTTATTCCTCCCCGCAAAGTCAGAGAAGATGAGCGACGGCGGGTTTTACATTACTTTGCCCAGCAACGCCAGCGCTGCAGTTTTTCCCCAAAACACCAGCTCGAACTTTACAATACGGCTAATTAAGCCCTTGGATCTCCGGGGTGCCTGGGAGGTGGGGTTAGTGGAAATACAATACCCGCACAGCTGGAACACTATCAATGAAGACACCCCTTTTGAAGTCACCTTTGGAGATATGGCATGGAGTTTCATCCTACGACGAGGTTATTACGCGTCCATACCCGAATTACTGGATCATATGAACAGTATCATAGCTCGTCACCCCGGACCGCCTGAGATGGTCATGAACTATGACCCTGTGGGTAGAAAAATTAGACTTAAATCCGCCGCTTTTACTTATATGTTTTCTACCAGTGGGGAGCTAGCTAACATTCTGGGCTTGGGCCCCAAACACAGCGTCCAAAAATTCCCTTTCTCGGCAGACATTACAGGCGGTTTTAATTCCTTGTATCTGTACACGGATATCGTAGAACATCAGTTTGTGGGGGATTTTTCTGTTCCCCTGTTACGTTGTGTCCCCGTCCAAGGAAGGAACAACGAGTTTGTCACCATCACCTACGATAAACCTCATTACGTCCCTATCAGTAAACACCACATCGACACAATTACCATTGAAATAAAGACAGATCAGAACAAAAGCGTCTCATTTCGCTTTGGCAAGGTGATCATCAAGCTACACCTGCGCCCCCGGAGAGAGCGAGTTTTCTAAAAAAGCAAAACAGTATTATGGCGATCCTAAAAAATTACGGCGACCCCAACGTCTACAGAAACTATTACAAAGCCCAGGCGGGATACGCCCTTCCCGGATATCATGGGGCCCCCGTGATGTATGGGGCAGGCGTGGGTGGAATATTCCGTAGCCTCTTTCGAAAAGCCGTACCGCTTTTGAGGAGGGGGCTAGAGATTATTAAACCCCACGTAAAAACCGCCGCTCAAAACATAGCTAAAGACGTGGTAGGTCACGTCTCCCGCGCTGTTCTGGAGAAGGTGGGGAACACAGCTTCACAGGAAGGATCGGGGCTGATGTACATTAAAAGGAGGAAGAAGAGAAAGAGAAATGCGTCATACCCGCGACGCGCAGGTCCCCCGAAACCCTTTAAAAGAAGGGCTTTGACCTGCAGGGTCGGCCATAAGCGAAAGTCCAAGAGGAAGCCTGGGCGAAAGAGGAAACACTCGCCGGCTGATACGAGAGATATATTTTAATCAACATGGCTTTCGTTCACTGCGGGTCTGAAGAATGCACCAAATCCGAACTAGACTTGTTCCAAATAGCCCCTACGCAGACCAGCATTGAGAAAAGCATCTACATCGAGGTGCCACCTCTGTCGGCCGTTACGGAGTCTGCCCCCATTGACTTCTTTATAGCAGGGAATGGCGTAGATTATATGGATTTAAACAACACACTGCTGTACCTGTGTTGCAAGATTGTAAAAGGAGACGGAACTGAACTCAACGCGGGTGCCGAGGTGGGCCTGGTGAATTACCCAGTGGCCTCTATTTTTAGTCAGCTGGATGTCACGCTCGGAGACCGTCTTGTAAGCCAAAGCAACAACTGTTACCCTTACAGGGCCTTTATAGAATCGGTGCTCAATTACAGCAACGACACCCTCGCCACGCAATTTTCCGCTGGCCTCTTTTACAAAGACACTGCCGGACAACAGGAAGACACAGACTTGGATGGCGAGAATCTAGGGTTTGTGAGGCGTGCAAAGCTGACCGCTCAAAGCAGAACAGTAGAGCTTCTGGGTCATCTACACAGCGACCTGTTTTTTCAAGAAAAACTATTGTTGAACGGAGTGGATGTGAAAATTAAACTGACGCGCAGTAAAGATCCTTTCTGTTTAATGGGCAGCGGAACCGAAGGCTTTAAACTGCGCATTCTATCAGCATCCCTTTTTGTGAAGAAAGTACGTGTGGCCCCGAGTGTTCGTCTGGGGCATGCCGAGGCCCTGCTTACCGCTAATGCCAAATACCCCGTGGACCGTGTGGGAATGAAAGTGTTTAGCATCCCTGCGGGCAGCAGGGTCAGTAACCAGGAGAACCTGTTCTTGGGACAGTTGCCCAAAATGCTTGTCCTGGGGTTCGTGGATAACGATGCCTTTAGCGGAAGTTACGCTAAAAATCCCTTTCATTTTAAGCATTACGATATTAATTTTGTGGCCTTGTATGTGGATGGTGAGCAGATACCGACCAAGCCTCTGCAACCAGACTTCGAGGCAGGATGCTGCGTGAGAGAATACATGAATCTGGTACAGACGGCCGGTAAACACATGAAAGATCGTTCTCTGTTAATCGACCGTGAGGAGTTTGCACAGGGTTACACCATGTTTGCCTTTGACCTGTCCCCCGACCAGGAATGCGCCGATCACTATTCCCTGATTAAAACCGGGAACCTGAGAGCAGAAATTCGTTTTGGGAAGGCTTTAACCATTACCGTCAATATGATCGTGTATGGGGTTTTTGACAACGTCATAGAGATAAATCAGAGGAGAAATGTTCTGTTTGACTACATGTGAACATGGACACCGTGCAGCTCTCACGTGTCTTATCAACAGACCCTTACACGAAAAAGAATTTCTTAGACGTGTTTCCCTGCGATTGGCTCCCTGGCGGCAAGCTGTCTCAGAGACCCCTAGGTTTGGTGGTCAACACACATCCACACAGCCGACCGGGTGAACACTGGCTTGCCGTGTATCTGGTGGAGCGTAACCTTGGAGAGTTTTTTGACTCATACGGGCATCCCCCGAACAGTGTGTTCTTTCCTAAAAGCATTATGAAATTTTTAAACAAAAATGCCACAGACATTGTGTTTCACAACAGACAATTACAAGACCCCAGCTCCGTTGCCTGCGGCTATCACTGCGTGTTTTTCTTACACCATCGTAGCAAGGGTTTATCTTTTGACCGGATTTTAAAATTGTATTCTAATGACTTAGTGCAAAACGACCGGATGGTGATGAATTTTGTAAAAAATAAATTTAAATACTTGGCCATGCCTAGCCTTGCTCAAAGCATGTTTCAACAAGCCCAGACATGCGTATCTTGCAACGATTTTCATAGTCATGTTACCCAATAAAGCACCCCAGGTGGGGAGTTTAAAGACAATCGATGTTTGGCGTGGTTTTTTAAAAAACAAAACAAAACACAATGACCCAATTCAGAAATGTTTTATTTAAAGCAAAACATTACCAGTTTTAAAAAAAAAAATAGAACGTGAAAAAGATCACAAACTGAGCCATTCGGCTCTTTTAGCCAATTTTCGTTTTTTAGATGGCAAAAAAGGGGTCACTGTTTCTTGGTCCACACCGGTGTCGGCGATTGAGGCCTTGAGGCGTTCCAAAAGATCTCTGTTGGTCGCGTTGCCCATGATGGAAGATGGCATGTTCAGTTCCGCCATGGCATTCATAAACACATCCCATCCTTTAGGTACATGTCTGCTAGGAACAGAGCGCGTCTGGGTGACGGCCCTGACTAAGTCGAGCATGTTAGAACCATTAACCACAGAGCCTTTGTACACAAAAGACCCTTTATCGGTCCATGAAGAAATGTTTTTATCTTGGCCCAGCTTATTTAGCAATACTGATGCATTTTTCTTATAACGCTTATTCACGTTATCCAACACCTCCTGAGCAACAGAGTCTGAGGTCTTTGGTGTTTCGGAGGGTTTGGCAGTCACACTCTGTTCCTGTTCTGGTAGAAACAGACTTAGTTTTCCTTTGTCCACTTCGCTCTGCTTCACGTACGTTAGGTACCTTTGAAGCACGGTGCTGTAAAGTTTAGCCTTTTCATATTCACCTAAGTCAGTTCTTTGAAGAACAGATTTCATTTCAGCATCCAGTAAGCGAGTTGCAGTCGTTCTGATATTTTCCTCTGCCGGAGGGGGAGCACTTAATTGCTCCAACTGCCGGCTGGGCACCAGGTACATTTTTTCTGCATACTCCATTATCGATTAGTTAAAAGCCCCGTTATCAGAGGGATAGCAAAACTTAACAGGGGTCCTATAAACCCCCCAGACTGCTTCACCAGACGCTTCTTTCTTTTAAGTGAAACCCTTTTATTACACAAAGTTTTTATAAGCGTGTGTTTCTTTTTCAGCACACGCACTTGCTTCGGTGTTAAAGGTACGTTTCCTTTTAAGGTGTTGAGCGCTATTTCTGAGATGGCTGCTATAGATCGTCAGAGGCCGAGCACAGTATAGCCCTCCTTTGCTGTGGGGACGATTTGCTAAGTAATTTTAAAAGGCCCAGGTTTCTTTTCACGCAGCTAGACATGTTTTCAGTCAGCAACCCCGGCTGCTAAAAAGGGACCTGCCAATAATTCATCTCTTTTTATACAGGGCTGTTGTTCTTTTTAAAGTATAAACTGCCGGCCAGTCTGGAGGGAAAAGACCAGTTCTTAGCCTATAAGCTTCTGGTGTGGAAGCATTTAAATCCACCACCAGGTAGCCATAAGGCCTTTTGGTAGCATCCTCAAAAGCTTCTAGAAAGAACTGAGCTTTGCCGGGGTACATTTGCCGAGCAAGTGTAGCAATTTGTAATCTGTCCCTGGGGTTTTTGAACAGAACCATGTATTTTGTGTTTAGGTTAATAGTGCGACTCTTTTTTCCCTGGCAAAATACGTTCTGAACTATATACATAATGCTCAGGTTCCTGTGATGCACGTACTTGGTAAAGGCTTTCTCGATTTCATCGCTTTCACAAGCGGAGTTCATCAGATCGTCTATGATAATCATGTTCACTTTATTGGTAGGAAACAAACGGTCATCGTCAAAAGCATCAGGCAGACCCTCCACAAAATTGATAAAGGGGTATTTACAGAGCAGTTCTTTATACAAGGGTTGCCAACAACTGTAACACCACACAATATTCTCAGGCGTAACAGACAATGTTTGTTTGGCATTATCCAATACATTTTTTATAAAGTAACTTTTCCCGCAGTTGCTAGGCCCCGCGAGAATTGCAGAAAAGGGGTGTCTCCACCTCGTATCCATTTTTCAAAAACCGTAGGGCAGGGTTTTAAACCCTTCTCCTAGGACCCTCTTGTTGTAAACGACTTTCTGTGTTTTTTTAAGGGTTTTTGTCTCTATTTGCCACTGATTTTTGTTTCTTACAATAGAGGGTTGCTGCACCTCTATCTTTTTTGAGTGGTTCTCTCGCAGACCCGTGCAATAGTCCAGGACTAGATCTTTCAAACTGTCAAAGTTGATCTTTTCACAGTTTGCTACGTTCAGAGTAATACCTTTGACCTTCATACAAGCCTTTCCTCCCGACAGTTTGTACCCGTATGTTTTTGGGCCTGCCGACACAAACTCGGTGATGTGTTGATCTGGTGGGATCTCGCTCGTGAGGTCCCCTAAATAATCCCCCAGAGGGGGATTCCAGGCCCCCTCCCTTTTCACAAATATTACAGAGTCAGTGGCGTGGTACAGGCACCGCTCTTGCAATCCGTCTAGGAGGTTGTATAGTTCTAAGCGGGCATAAGCGGTGGTGAAACAGGCTATGAAAACATTGGTATTGCCAGAGACAGAATAACGGTCTTTTGCGTGCTTCCAAGATATGCACGCTGTTTCATCGTCGATAAACTCACAGGATGAAACCTCGTAGCTGGGGGAAAATAGGTACTGAAAGAGTTCGTCGGGGTCTCTCACGATGCTGGTATTGGGTAGGTTGGTTCTTTGGCCGAATTTACCCCACAGAGAATTTAAAAACAGTTTAGCAATTTGGCGTTTAGCGGGGTTTAGCCTGATCTCGTGTCGGCGTAAAAGCACGCCTTCTTTCTGGTAGAAATCGTTAACATACTTATTTTGTTTGTCTTCGTCTGTGCACCAGCTGGGATACCCTGAAGCCTCTTGTTTCTGGCGGAGGTGTAATTTTATGTACTCCGAAAAGAGTTTATCAGATTTTTCATTAAAATGCCAGATTTCATAGATTTTAGCCACCACGTACCCCTTCGCTATGGCTGCGTTCAATTCCACAGTGCACCAAGTCCCCAGGATGGCCCTCTCCTCGTCAGTGTGGGTGCACGTCTCCCGCTGCACGGTTTCCGCGCAGGTTCGGCATAGCGGGAACATAAGCTTGCCGCCCACTCTGACAGGTAACAATGGGAAAAAGAGGCCTCGTGGGGGGTACACTTTAACTTTTGCAATTCCAAAATAATTTGCAAGGGGTCCAAATTTGTCATAAACTATATCGGGGTGCCCGATAGGGTAGTCTTTCATTTTGTTTACAAAAGGGTACAAGCTGGTAAAATCATAATAGTGGATTTCTTCCCCGGGCTTAGGTTTATAATATAGACGGATGGCGTTCGTCCTCCCCCCAAAAAGAGCATCCCTAGGCATGAGAGGCTGGGGTAACTGGGCTCGGTTTAAAAAGCTCGCAAGCTCCCTGTCTGTTTCTTTCATCACCACCCACTCGTGCTCCCAAAGAGTCCTCACTACAAAACCAAGCCGTTTTAGATAGTCGGTCTTGAGCTGCGTCTTGTAATAAAGAAACCCAAAAGTTGTACCCATCATAGGGTTTTGCGCTTTTTCACAATGACAGACGACACAGCCGTGAAAAAAACACCCATTAAACTCAAAGGCTGTGTGTACCCCGTCAATATTGGCATAACCGTCTAAAAAGTAGGGGCCTACCTGTAGTTCCCCACCCTGTAAAGCATGCCGTATTTGTATATGTTCTTTTTGAGAGATATACAACAGCCACTGGATAGATCATAGAATCATAGAATATCAGGGTTGGAAGGGACCCCAGAAGGTCATCTAGTCCAACCCCCTGCTCAAAGCAGGACCAATTCCCAGTTAAATCATCCCAGCCAGGGCTTTGTCAAGCCTGACCTTAAAAACCTCTAAGGAAGGAGATTCTACCACCTCCCTAGGTAACGCATTCCAGTGTTTCACCACCCTCTTAGTGAAAAAGTTTTTCCTAATATCCAATCTAAACCTCCCCCATTGCAACTTGAGACCATTACTCCTCGTTCTGTCATCAAGGGTCGAATATCTCTTTTTCTGTCTGTGATAGTTGTCTGGAGGGAGAAGAGCTACCGTGTTAGGCTCCAAAAACATAAACCTGTACATAGCCATGCAGACGGATGCCAGCGTTATGTACCGGAACGGATCTATACACAGTTTTATCTCAGTGAATTTACCGGGTTCTCTCTCTACTAGATCGACCTTCTCCGTCATATTCATAATTTCTTTTCTGTATAGGATACAAGCCTGTCTCAAAATTTTTACATCCTGCTGGCAGTAATACGCAAGCTCTTTCTGCAGGTCAAAAGTCTCAGAGCTGTGGTCTTGATACCAGTCGAGAAACTCTGCTTTTTCCCTGGGCATCATGCTTTCTACACCGTAGTGCTCCACACCGGGCATAGGCCCCACATAATTTTGATTTTCTAAAGTGTTAAAAAAATGTGGAAAATACCCTTTGCAACCTTCAAACCCCATCGCCTGTGGGAGCTTGCTAAGCTTCATGGGCAAGAAGTTTAAAGAGTCTATAAAACGAATGCCAAGGGCCTTAACTTCCACACACATTAGTTTACTGCCCTGAGTGATCAGTTCTATGCACATCTTTTCCTTCAGTAACTGTCTAACGCAGAAATACGCATCATAACCTTTGGAATTGTGTGCTAGGAACGTGTAGTCCCGGAACTCTTTGCCAATAAAGGTCTTAACAAACATAGAAAGACATTCGTCACCCTTAAATTCCCAGGATTTTTCCGGCTTTAGGGACATTGCAAAAATATAATTGGGAGTATGCAACCCAGTCTCCTGCATGCATTCAAAATCATAAAAAATATACTTTTCTGATGATTTGGGCTTTCTAAGGCTGTCCATAAAACAGAGGTGAATGTCTACATCTCCAATGATCAAACCCTGACACTGCTTACAGCGCCTCCCTTTACACCTGTGCTGCTTGTCCACGTACGCCTGACACTTACCGCACAAAGTTTTAGACAGGCATTCAACTTGGTTTTTTGACGCACAGTTGACATGTCTGTCTAAACACTCTTTGGACCGACAATACAGTTTACAGCTAGGACACCTCAGCTGCACACCCATGTTGTCAGAGCATGTTGCGTTCAAGCAGAGACGGCAACGATACCTGCAAGAATGGTCGTGACTGTACACCGTGTGGCAAAACTCACAGTAATTTTTTGCTCCGAACAACTTTTTCACATCCAGAACCCCATAGTAATGTTCATTGTGCAACAGGATGAAATAAGTCTTAGGGTACACGGGGCCCCCCGTTTTAAAAAACCCCCAGCCACCTTTCACCGCATACAGCACCACCTGTATGTTAACTCCTAAATGCTGTTCAAACTTTGCTACATCAGTGAGCATAACCTTTTTTTGATCTGACCACCCCAGTTTCTCGTGCAACTTTCTCGCCTCTGCTAACAATTCTGCATCTGTAGGTTTATGACCGGCCATAACAGCCAAGAGCCCTCCCGCAAAACATAGATTGGTACCGGTGTAAGTCAGGTCTACTAAACATTGTCTCTTTTTATGAATAATCTGACTACTAAGGATAGAATTTAAAACTCTTTGAGCGCCCCCACCCCTATTTTTTACAACTGTCACAACAAGGCGCAACGTCCCATCGAAATACAATTCTCTATTGCTCTGAAGCAGCTTTGAGGTCTGGTTCAAGAAATCCTCAGCGGACAGCTCATCCCTAGTTCTTCTGACTGAAAACAAAGGGTTAGTTAAACGACGGCTCTCTAAACGTAACTGTACGTAATCATCAGGGCCTACCCTACCATTAACATCATCAAGAACTAGCTGTATCCCTCTGTGTATGGCTTCAACAGCCTGTTGAGCTGAATTTATTTGCTCAAGATGGACAAAACGAAACTCCTCACAATACACCGACCCCCCAAATCTAGGTAATTCACGTTGCCAACTTCTCACTCTCTCCATATACACCTCTGCATTTTCAGGGTTACTTGGGGGTTCCTCTACGGAACCATCAGTGGCATCTTCTACATCCGATACTAATTGAGAGTCAGACTCTGAGACGCCTCCGTGAGGGGCATTGGGAGTCGATGGGACTCCGTCTAGAGAGCACTCTGGGGAATTTTCTAAACCAGAGTCTGATTTCGCCTCCCCATTTTCAGACATGCCAGTTTGAGAGCCTCTGGTAGGGGGCATCTCTTTTTGTTTTTTTTCCCTCATTACCTCTTTAGCCCTTTTTAAAATTTTTACAGCGACCCTGGCCTGGAATTTTTTGGCAGCCATCTGTTTATCCCCCAAGCGCCGTCCGCCCTTTTGTTTACACACGAGCTGATGTGCACCCTTGAGGGTACCCCTTTCCACACCTAGTCATGCCTGATCAGAGCCACCCTTTCCAGCCCCCCTTTCTTTTAGGCCCCCTGAGGATTCAGCGTCCATCAGTTTTCTGAACAAAGCGTCGTATTTTTTCCAAATCTTTTTAGAATACCGTAGTTTTAGACTCCCCGAAGATACAGCGTCCATCAGTTTTCTGAATGAAGCATCAAACTCTTCCCAAATACTAGAATATGGGGGATCTTTGTCAGTCCTTAGTTTTTTATTCACAACCCCTAGAGTGCCTGCTCTGGGTTTGTGAATGTGTGTGTTTCTGCACACATTCAGAGCCCCTAGAGTGCCTACTCCGGGTTTGTGAATGTGGACGTTTTCGCTCACAGTTTTCTCAGGGCTTGGTGCGGCGGTGGCCACTGAGGAACTGGAGTTGTGTTTGCATGGTTGCAATACCTTGGCATCGCAGGTGTTTTCAATCCTTGGTTTTTTATTCACAATCCCTAGAGCGCCTGTTCCGGGTTTGTGAATGTGGGCGTTTTCGCTCACAGTTTTCTCAGGGCTTGGCGTGGCGGTGGCCGCTGAGGAACTGGAGTTGTCTTTGCATGGATGTTTTTTACCAGAGTGTTTTGTTTTGTCCTTGGGTTTGACGTAAATGAGGTTTGGACTGGGCTGATGCTTCATCTGCACTCTTGTGCTGTTTTGCGTTGTTAAAGGTCTCAAAGCAGATTCCTGGTTCTTTGGTGGTTCTCGGGGAGGGGTCCTTGTAGCTCCCACTACAGCCTTGTCAGAAGGGCTGCATATGCCTGCTTGGGGCAGGAGGGGGGAAAAAAAAGCATTTTACAAAAATGTAACTTTGCCAGCTTTCTCACCCACACCTATGTATGTACTTAAAATACAAAACCTCATAAATTAACCAGACTAATAAGCAAAATATATTTACCCGGCTTCATCCATCCATCTGTCACTGATACTTGTGAATTTTTCTTTTCAATTGTCTCTTTCCTTTTTCTTTTGAGCATTTTTACCCGCTCAAGTTTTGACCGTGCTGTAAAGCAAACAACATTCTAATAAAACACATGAAACTGTCTAGTAAACTTTAAAATAAAATAAAATAATATCCATTAGGGTGTTTTTTCTATTTAAAAAAGTCATAGCTTTAAAACAAAATAATCCATTTCAGGCTGTACAACAATCACAGGTTTTGAGTTTATTTCTACCACTTTGAAAACAACCCCCACAAATATTTTTTTTTTAAAATACATCTCATTTTGCAAAGTAAAAACCCTGTTAATTGGAAACACACCATCACCATCAGTTTGTAGACATATACTTTTTAAAAACCGCCTATGTTTTACACACACACACACACAGAGTTTAAAACACTGTTTGCAACAAAATACTTTTCAATAAACCCACATGCTTTTAAAAAGGTCCCTGGTTGTTCTGGCCCCCCGCCCCTGCCCCAGCCATGTGTGCTTGGGGTCTTTGGGGTAAGAAAAACAAGCCAAAATGTTAGTTAGTATTAGCTCCCAAATCCCTATTCAACCTCTGTAAAACCTGAAGTTATTAAGCACAACTACAGTTAAAAATGGTTTTTACCTTGGCCTGGTGATGAACTGCAACTTAAAGTTACTGGCTCCATGCTAAACAGATCACACTGCAATACAGATATGCACCATTATTTACTAAGATAGCATGGCCAAAAAATGGCATTATATAATATATATATATATTTTCAGAGTTAAAAAAAAAACCAGGGAACATACCTCCACTTGCAGCCCAGCAGCAATTCAAGAGAGTTTCTGTTGAAAGAGACAGTCTCCAAGCTACCTGAGGTTTTTTTTTTTTTTTTTTTACACCATCCTAACTCTTTTGTTTCAAAATAGTTAGCAGGTTGATTGGATCACCCCTCCCTAGCATTCCCTTTTGTGATCGGGGGTGGGGAATAAGTTTTTCTGCACAATTGGGCTGCTTTTCTTTTTTTTTCTTTTTTAAGTTCAAATACTTTTTGTTCCCCCCACCCTGTAGGGCCTTCTTACAGTAACCATTTCAAGTGAGGGGGCCCCTTTGCAGATATCAATGAATGTCTTGGGGCTTGTTTTTGTTTTTAAAAACATGTTCTTTCATGCTTAAAGTTTGGTGGGACGGGGGGGGGGTGATTTCTAGAAAAAGTGCCCCGTGGCCTTCAACCAACTCCTGGGCCATATTTAAACTGGCCTATAGCGTTCCACCAACTCCAGGGGTTATATTTAAACTGCCCAATAGCATCTGCAAACTCCTGAGGTTTTATTTCATTTCATATTAATCAGAACTCACCATCCTCACCCACCCACCTCCCTTACTATGGGTGCACCCCCATCAAAATTAACCCTATGGCAACAAGGGTGAGTAATCACAGTCACCCTGGCTATTCAGTGAGGGGGTGGGGGTGGGGGTGGTTAAACCCGTTCAGTTCAACAGAATAAGTCAACTCTATTGTACTCAACCACATGTCTGAACCATCCCCGTTTGTTTTATTGTAAACACATTTTTAGGGTATTTTTCCCCCTCCCACAACATACATTTCAGCTTTTTTTTTTTTTGCTGTAAATGGGTCTCTCTTACACAAAAGACACAAGAGCTAGGTTCTCACAAACAATTTTTTTTTTTATTTAAAAGACATACAGCTCCTTCAAAACAAACCAAGATGCTCCATTAAAAAAAGAAAGAAAGAAAAAAAGACTTTAAGCTCCCTTAAGGGCCAGAGACCTTTTAACAGAAATACAAATAGTCACAAAGCCCTTTTCAATAGATTTTTTTTTTTAATTTACAGCTACCAAGTTTTATATCGCATGTTTGGCACCTCACCATTTTCTAACTTAATCCTTTTAGATTTCTTACAAATAGCCTTTTTCTTAAGCAGGGTTCTGTAACTTTTTGTGCGGACCAGACGGTCAATATAACGCTCTAAGCAGGCATCTTCCGGTTTGGTCATTTTCTTTAAAACATGGTCAGGGTCTCCACTGAATTGCACCGCATTTATTAAGGTCACCCCTTGTGCTAAATGTTCTTGGGTTAGGCATAGACATTGCATAGCATAACCTATGGCAATCACAGTGTTTAATAAGCTTTCCAAACACAGTTCAGCACACAGGCCCCGGAGCTTGCAGTTTATATCCACTGAAGTCCAAGTCACACAGTCATGGTGCCGCTGGCCTGGTGCATCTATGACACAGCCCTCACAATCTTCAAAAAGCTTTTCCCTAAGACAGTGATTAAGAACAGAATAAACAGCAACGCGTACAATAGTCCGCATGACTTTGTTACGCTCATGACGTGGCACTGGCTCAGTCAGTTCCATGCCAAGCCTCCTCCTAAACTCCTCATAGCCGTCATCCTCGGAGTCCTCTTCAACATTTTGTATTGGTGTTGAGCAAAAACAAGGTGGGCCCGGTTCATCTTCGCTGCTTGGTGCAACGCTGTCCAGAGTCTCCGGGTCCTCTAGAAAGGCATCATTGAGCTGTTGAGAGATTTTTTTCAAAAAAGAAACAGCGTAAGCACCCCACTGCTCGGTTTTTGATTTACACAATCCCTGGTTCCTAGCCCCGTTACAACCCCATCCCGACCGTCACTTCTTAAGCATTCATTTACCTGAGCGTTCATCTTGTCCACTAGTGACTTCCCCGAGCTGCGATCACCTTCCTCCTCCCGGGGGGTGGACAACAAGAGGCCATCACGCTCATCGTGGGGCCCCACAAGCGGCTGGGTTTCAGGGTCCGGGGTATCCATCAATGGCTGGGCCAAAGGGCTCCCCTGAATCGCCCCCTCCTCCTCCTCGGAACTGTTGCTGATGTAGCGCTTTCTCCGCGGTTTGTTGAAGGCCTTCGGGGCTAAAACAAAGTCCGAAGTTCTCACGGGGGTGGTGAAGGAGTCCATGTTTCCACGATTTCTAAAACACGCGCTCTTGGTAAAAGACAGCCTCTTCTGCCCGACGCTGGGCCTTATGGGGTGATGGTGCTGCGCTCTGATTGGCAGAGGGGTCATACGCCCCTCTTCTGGGTGGTTCACCCCATCCCAGAACCTGCCCTATTTTGGTCAAATCTGCTCTCGGGCTGGCCTGATTGGTAGAGGTTGGTGGGAGGAGTTGTTAGAGGGGTCACACGAATCATTTCCGGACGGGTCACCCCGCCCCCGGAACTCATCCTAATTGGTCAAATCTCCTCTTGGTCCTATTGGAACAAAACCCCTCCTGATTGGTAGCGGGGTGGGGGGAGGAGTTGTTAGAGGGGTCACAAGACCCACTTCCAGAGAGGACACCCCCACCCCGGAACTCACCCTGATTGGTCAAAGCTCCTCTCTGGGAGGTCCTACGGGGCAAAACCCATCCTGATTGGTAGAGGGTGGGGGGGGGAGGAGTTGTTAGAGGGGTCACAAGACCCACTTCCGGAGAGGACACCCCGCTCCGGAACTCGCCCTGATTGGTCAAAGCTCCTCTTGGGGGGGAAGTCCTACGGGGCGAAACCCATCCTGATTGGTAGAGGGCAGTGGGAGGAGTTGTTAGAGGGTTCACATGACATACCTTGCTTCCGGTCACATGGCAGCCTTGACCCTGGGAGTAATACCCCATGGGGCAGGACTTCCGGTGGGGGGGGGGGGGCGGTAGAGGTCAAGGGGTGGGGTTAAAGGGGTCAAGGGGTGGGGTGGGTGTCACATGACACACCTTGCTTCCGGTCATGTGGCAGCCTTGACCCCGGAAGTAATAACCCATGGGGTGGGACTTCCGGTGGGTGGGTGGCTAAGAGGTCAAGGGGCGGGGCTGTGGGGTCAAGGGTCGGGGTCAGGGTTTGATTGATGGTAGGGCCCTTATACTACTCATGGAGTTTGGCTCAAGAAGACCAAGTCTCCAATTTCCTAAGGGCTTTTTGAATTCCAGTCCTGTGCTCCAAAGTGCTTGGTGTCATTTGCATATTTTAGAAGCATACTTTCCACTCCATTTTCCAAACCATTAATGAAAATATTGAATAGTACCGGACCCCGGACTGATCCCTGCCAGACCCACTAGGTGCACCCTCTCTGTTGGACAGCCAAACATGGAAAAGGGCTCTTGGAGGATGGGCTTTCAACCAGCTCTGCACCCACATTACACTAATTGCATCTAGACCACATTTCCCTAGTTTGCTTGTGAGAATGTCCTATGGGACTGTGTCAAAAGCCTTAGTAACATCAAGATCGATCACATCTACTGTTTACCCACCTCCACGAGGCCCGTAACCCTACTAAAGAAGGAAATAGGATTGGTTTGGAATGATGTGTTCTTGGCAAATCTATGCTCACTAGTCCTAAGAACCGAATTTTCCAGTAGGTGCTGACAAACTGATTGTTTAAGAATGTATTCCAGGATCTTTCCAGCTATGGAAGTGAAGCTAGCTAGTCTGTAAGTCCCAGGGTTCTCTTTGTTCCCCTTTTAAAGATAGGTCCTGTCTTGTTACTGGACGGGAAGATGTTCTTTTTCAGGGATCTCAGACGAGAACTGGGGCACAGCACCTGGTTCGTTAAGGCCACAAAACTAGAGGCAGGAACCTCTTCTCTCCTGCTGGCAAAGAACCCCAGGTACCTAAAAGGCAGGGACTCACATCCCTGAATGGGCTTTAAAAAAGGCAGTGGTTAAAAAATTTGGCCCTGACCATTTCTTGTTTCCACAGACTAGACACTTTAGCAAACTTTAGAATTCCTTGGTGCTAAACACCGTGAAACTCCCCTTTCTCCTTCCCAGAGGGCTTTAACGCCCTTTAGCTCACTCAGGATCACGACTGCCCAGAGTTGGAGAATTGTCCCTGTTCTCATTGAACAGATGGGGAGGAGCTTGAGGTACAGAGAAGGGAAGTGACCTATCCAAGGGCCTACACAGCAAGGCGGTGGCAGAGCCAGAAAGAGAAGCCACCAGTCCTGTCTCCTAATGGACAACAAACCCCCAAGAGGCAGGGATAGAGCCCAGGAATCGAGATGGTGGGAAATTTCATTGAAACCGTTTCTGTCAGAAAATCCCATTCAGACTAAACCAGTTTGTTCCTGGAAATCATAACAAGTGGGATGAGAGTTCTTTGCAAAAAGATTTTGTTGCCAAACAAAAGCATCTCCTCTTTGTCACAGTGTGTTAAATTGTCTCATCGCACACAAAGAGGAGATACTTAGATCTCAAAAATTAGATAAGAAAATACAAATAAAATAGACTATTTCAGCTATTCTATTATGTCATAATCTGATCTGAGTAAACGTGATAGGACATCTCATATTATGCCCTACTCCTAGTGACACTCTCCAATGGATCCGCATCCTCCACCCACCATGAGATAGGTAGGCGTGGACCGTTTTTACCCCTACTTGGAAGAGGGAGAAGTTAAGACTGAGAAAGGAGAATTGACTTGTCTTAGGTCATACAGCCAGTCAGTGGCAGAGTTGGGAATAGGACCCAAGTGCCCTGATTTTCAAACTAACCATCGGATCTTCAATTTCGTACACTGAATGACCTGAATAAAGTGCTCTCAAATGAGCTCCAGACCAACAAGAGTGCACAGGAATTATTCAGCAAGTATTTGAGGAGAACTGGAATGTTCAAGAGAATCATGAACTGCTCAGAGACAATTAATGCAGAGAAGCAGCAAAATTCGTCAACCATATGACTGGTTGTGACTTACTAACTAACTTGGTCTTAAAAGGGAACAACAAGGACCTGAGTCTCCTCCCTGTCAATAACCCCCTGCTCAGCCAATCAGGGTAGAGGCTGAGGACTGGAGGCAGAGGGTTCTCACCAGAGAGCCCAAAGGATGGCCCAGGTCACTGGTGGGGATCACTGCCCGAGCACTATTTCAGCCCCACATTTTTGGGCGGACCTCCCACGCCATGAGCTGCAGAGCACTCTCCTGTCACACACACACACACACACACACCCCTCCTGGTGTTGGGAGGGGAAGAGGAGAAAGGACAAAAGATGCAAGAGAAGAAGAGAAAGGAGGGGGGGATGGAGGAAAAGGTGAAATAAAACGGACAAACCCTCATGTCCCCAGTGATTCTAAGGGACAAAATTCTAGGTGCGGTATAAAATTCTGCCTCCTTAAGCTTGTGTTTTCCACACCTAGAATTCAACTGTCACCAGACGGATCCGACTGAAGAGGTTTCAGCCCTGAGCAGGCTCTTACCTTCTCAACAGGGACATCTGTTTTCTCGTCAAATCAATGAAAGGAAAGGAGAAAAGTCGACAGAGGTTCCTCCTGGCGCTCACGGACGTGACCCCTGATCCCCTCTCAGTCCTCACGGAGAGACCTCGAGAAGGAGACTTCCCAGGCCCCTCCCCAACCTGCCTGGATGATGTCAGCATCTGTCTGTGAGGTCACCACCTCCCCACCACCTTTGACCAATCGGCTGAGCTCCTGCAAAAGGCCTGTGTGATGTCACTGCCACCCCCCTCCCTTGCCGTGCTCATGTCCTGCCGCTGGCCAGACACGCTGGAGGTTGGAGCTACTCCCTGGGGATCGCCCCACTCAATGAGGGTTCATTCTAGGAACAGGGCAGGATTGACTTTTTGTGGGCCTGGCACCAAACATATTTGTGGGCCCCCCTGAGGAATGAAGAGGCCGGGGCAAGAGTACAGCAGGCAGGGTGGATTTGATTTAAATCACTCGTCAGGAAGACTCTATTTAATCATGGTTTTCTACATAAAAGTGCGTTCTTGTTGGTTGTTATAACCTTAATACATATTCTTCACAACTCATCGATGTAGGTTTCATTTTTAGAAGGGAAACACTATACATTTTTAAACCGTGATTTATTTTGAAAACTTTTCAGATGAGTTTTACAGCTATGTCACAAAATGAATGAGTGTTTGGTTATTTCATTTACCAAAGGTAACTGACGCAGAGATTTATGAAGTTATTGGGAGGTGAACTCTCTCCAACTCAACAGGTTAATCATTAATATTTGGAGGATTTTCTTGCCAGGCTGTATTAGGAAGAGAACATCCCCAGACAGATATTTAAATTGCTTTATTTAACTAAAACAGCAACGTGAAGTATTCTGGATATTTTTCTTCAACAGCAAACATAATAGTTTAACAAAAAGCATATGTCCCTCATTCTCACATTTATCTCCGGACTTCTTTTCCTTGTCCAGATCTATTCTGCCCCCAACAATCTTCTATTCATTGAACTTTTTGAAACTTTTCACTTTTAAAGAGAGGTAAGGGGTTGACCCTGTTACCACATATTTGCAGAGGGACAATAGAGTTGAGGTCTGTTATTTCTCACCTCTCTATATTATTTATTTATTAAAAACATTTTTGCTGTTAACAAGCACGTTACCTCTGGAGACACAAATCCACAGTTTGAGACCTGCAAAACTAAGCATCTCTGATGTACCTTAATTAAAACAATCTTTAGATATTTTTCCTCAAAAATCCAATTTAAATTAAAAAAATCAGATTATTTGATTTTTTAAAAAAAGTCATTGATTTTTATCCACCCTCAAAGTTGGGCATGGGGGGCAGGGGGAAGGATTGGTCCCCAGCTGGAGTGATGCAGGGGACAGGGGCAAGATGAGCACAGCGGGGGATGGGGGGAGGATTAGTCCCTGTTAATTGGAGCAAGGCAGGGTCTGAGGGCAAAAGCACAGTGGGGCAGGAGCTAGGATTGGTCCTTGAAGCAAGAAAGGGGCCGGGAGTAAACTGCAAGCACAGTAGGTCTGGGGAGGGGGTAAACAGGATCCCCCCCACTCCTGCCCACATAGAGTGGGTACCTACCTTCTCCCTGGTTCTAGCCCATTCTCTTCGTCTCACTCTGCACTGAGCTGAGGGTGGGGGTGCACTGAGCACAGGGCTGGGTGTGAAGGAGAAGGCTGGGGGTTGGGGTGCAGGATCTGAACAGGAGGTAGAATGAGGGAGGGGGCTCAGGGTTGGGGCAGGAGGTTGGGGGTGTGGAGAGCTTACCTGGGACAGCTCCCATTCGGTGCGAGGGGTGCAGGTTGGTATGTGGGGGGGAGGGTGCAAGAGCTCCATTTTGGTGCTCAGGGTGGGGATGGGGATGGGGATGGGTGGGGGGTGCAGGAGTCTGAACTGGGGACTGGGTGTGTGTGAGAGGGGTGCAGGAGTCAGGGCTGGGGCGTGCAGGAGTCAGGGCAGAGGGCTGTGTGTGTGGGAGAGGGCTGCAGGGGTCAGGGCTGGGGAGGTGCACTGGAGTCGTGGGGGTGCTCCCAGGCCCCTGCCCTGAGCAGTTCACAGGATGGGGCTGGAGGGGCCTGGAGGGGGGCTGGAGGGGGTATACCCCGATTCCACCCCCTACCTCAAGGCCCTTCCCCGCCTCTTCTCCACGTCCCCCTCTCTCTGCCCGGCACACCGCGGACCGGGGGCAGGGGGCAGAGGTGGGGCGAGTCCACAGCGAGCTGAGGGGTGAGGCGGAAGCTTGGCTGCCGGCGGCCTTGGAGCAGCAGGACCGAGCCCGGGGCGCAGCCCCACCAAGCTTCTCCCCCGCAGGAGAGAGCGGGGGCGGAGAAGAGTGGCTGGGCAGGGGCCCTCCTACCCCAGACTCCCCTGCCCCCCATCTCCAGCAGTCCGGCTGCCCCCCCCTTTTTTTGTGCTTGGGGCGACCCTGATTTGGGTGTGCCTGGGCCCAGCCCGTGCGCACGCCTCTGAAGCTAGCATTATTGTGTGATCCTTGAGAACCCCGGAGCTGTGCTGCCCCTGAGTAGTGCGAGCGGGAATTGTGCTTTTTCTCACTGCTTGTGAACACACGGGGGTCCAGCTAGCCGGCTTTCAGCTCCCCCACTATAAAAAGTGATCCAGCCCTTCCTGTACCACAAACCCAAGGTCTTGAAGGGACGGGGTCAGCACGGAGAATTCAGGGCTTGCCAACAGGAGGACACTCAGCAAAATGAATTTTGATTAGTAGAAGGTGTGACTTGAAAGTGGATTAGTTAAATGGCATCGAACCCCTCACTAACCCCATCAAAGAACTGACCTTACATAGCGCATCAGAGCTCAAAGCTATTTCTTTATGTTTTTTGGGAGAAAGCTACATATTCCACAGTCCACACCCCTCTTCAAACGAGAGTTTGGGGAGGTTGCAGAGAGGTTCCCTGTACCTCTCTGGTGACTTGGCTTCTGGATTCTCCTGGTCTTTACCTTCTCCTGCTCCTGCAGTGTTGATTTTCTCTCCTTCACCATCCTGCAACCTCCTCCTTCTCTTCGTGTTGAAATAGCAGCAGCAGTTGCTCTGGTATCTTAGATATCTATATACAGCCCCACTGTGTAACCTAGATGTGGCAGCATCTTAGTACCAAGACACCAGGGGTCACGGCGCCAGTGGAGATGGTACACACAGGCCACTGCCCTACGTGGCCACCAGACTGTGCCCTGTTTTAGCTGGCTACCACACTTTACTGCCCCAAGACGTGAGGTACACGCAGGCTACACATGAGGTACACAAAACCTGTTCTCACACTGGGCACCAGGGGTCACTGCAGCACTTGCTGGGGGGACACATGCAGGGCACTGCCTCACATGGCCACCAGGAGTCACTGCTGCAATGGTGGTGGTGGGGGAATGATAAACAGGCCACGGCCTGAAGTGGCCACTACCACAATGGTGTGTCTCTGTCTGTTGTGGGAGGGAGATACCAAGAGGGCACTGCCACACCAGGCCACCACGGGGAGGTCACTGCTCCAATTAGTAGATACACACATCAGGCAGTGCCTCAACTGGCCAACAGGGGGCACTACCTCAGATGTGGGAGTGCGGGGAGAGAAGAAATCAAAGGCCCTTGCCTCACTTGGACACCAGCAGTCACTACCCAAATAGGGGATGTCATAAAAATAAAGGGAAGGGTAAAACCCCTTTAAAATCCCCCCTGGCCAGAGGAAAAATCCTCTCACCTGTAAAGGTTAAGAAGCTAAAGGTAACCTCGCTGGCACCTGACCAAAATGACCAATGAGGAGACAAGAGACTTTCAAAAGCTGGGAGGAGGGGGAAAAAACAAAGGGTCTGTGTCTGTCTGTATGCTGCTTTTGCCAGGGACAGAACAGGAATGGAGTCTTAGAACTTTTAGTAAGTAATCTAGCTAGGTATGTGTTAGATTATGATTTCTTTAAATGGCTGAGAAAAGAACTGTGCTGAATAGAATGACTATTCCTGTCTCTGTGTCTTTTTTGTAACTTAAGGTTTTGCCTAGAGGGATTCTCTATGTTTTGAATCTAATTACCCTGTAAGGTACCTACCATCCTGATTTTACAGAGGTGATTCCTTTACTTCTATTAAAAGTCTTCTTGTAAGAAAACTGAATGCTTTTTCATGGCTCTAAGATCCAAGGGTTTGGGTCTGTGGTCACCTATGCAAATTGGAGAGGATTTTTACCAAACCTTCCCCAGGAAGTGGGGTGCAAGGGTTGGGAGGATTTTGGGGGGAAAGACGTGTCCAAACTACATTTCCCAGTAAACGCAGTTAAAGTTTGGTGGTGGCAGTGGAAATTCCAAAGGCAAAGGGTAAAATTAATTTGTACCTTGGGGAAGTTTTAACCTAAGCTAGTAAAAATAAGCTTAGGAGGTTTTAATGCAGGTCTCCACATCGGTACCCTAGAGTTCAGAGTGGGGAAGGAACCTTGACATGGTGGCAGAGTGGTGGGATTAACGTGAAATCCTTTTGAGATTAATTTGAGATTTTTTGAACCAGAAAAAAAGATTTTAAAAAAGGAAATATTTTTTTTCCTTTGGGGCTGCTGGAAAGGCGGTCCAACTGAAAGCAGCTAGTTTTTTCTCTGCTTTGGGGCCAAAGCAGAGACAAAAGGGGATTATCTTTGTGAATTGCAGGTTTTCTTTGCCTATAGGCAGAGTATTTAATCTCCTGCATGGAAATTCACAGTCTTCGCAAACCAGAGTTATTCTTTTCCCCTAAAAGTAAATAGGGGGGTGTTCTACCCATTTGCCTGGAGACAAAAGTGGTAGGGGTTTTTTTTTTTAGGATTTTGATTTTTTTTTTTTACAAGGTGCACAGGTTTAAAAAGGAATTTTTGGGGGGGGGCTGCTGGTAAACAGGTTTCCAACTAGTTGGAGGTTTTTTGCTTTGATTTGTGGAACAGAGCAGAGACAAAGGGAATTGTCTTTTTCTGTAGGCTGACAATCACTATCAGAGAATAGGTATCCTATTCCAGCACAGCAAAATTTTACAGCCAAGTTTTGTTTGTTTATTTCTAAACCTTGGGTGTAAAGTTAGTTAAATAGAGAGAGGTTAGGATGACAGAATCCATGGCTCAACAAAAGCTGGAATTAGCCAGATTTCAGGCTGAGGAAAAACAAAAAGAACATGAAAAACAGATAGAACTCATGCGGCTGGAGAAGGAGGTACAGGAGGCTGCCCACAGGAGGGAAATGGAGGCACGGAAGCATGTGGAGGAGGAGAAGGAAAAAGAGAGGAAGCATGAACTGGAGATGGAGAAGGTAAAGGCTCAGCAGAATATACCAACAAACCCTAGCAATCCTTCCCCAGGTACCACTTCCCATCCCAGAAAGTTCCCCACCTACGAGGCAGGTGATGATAATGAGGCCTTCTTAGAAAATTTTGAAAAGGCATGCCATGGGTACAACATCTCTATCGACCAATATATGGTAGAGCTGAGGCCGCAGCTCAGTGGACGCTTAGCTCAGGTGGCGGCTGAAATGCCTAAACACCACATGAACAATTATGAACTGTTTAAAGGCGAGAGTCAGAATGGGGATAACACCCGAGCAGTCTCGTCGGAGGTTCAGAGCCCTAAGGTGGAAACCAGACGTGTCATTTACCCGACATGCCTACCACCTTGTGAAACATTGGGATGCCTGGATATCAGGAGCAAGTGTTGAATCTCCAGTAAATTTGCCCTTCCTAATGCAAATGGAACAATTCTTGGAGGGTGTTCCTGAGGAAATAGAAAGATACATCCTAGATGGGAAGCCCAAAACTGTAATCGAGGCAGGAGAGATTGGAGCCAGATGGGTGGAGGTGGCAGAGAAGAAGAAAACTGGTCGCAGTTGGAGCGGAGACAAGAAGGGAAAACCCCAGACCACCATATGAAAATTGTATCTGAAAATTACTCAATATGAGAAAGTCATTCGTAATTAGGTATCTTGATCTATTTCTCATGGAACCATCCACCAAAAACCAAATCTATTATCTCTTCGGCATTTCATAGAGATTTATCATGAAAATTGCTAAAAATGAGAAAGTTATAACTGATCAATGCTATAAATCAATTACAAATGGAATCATCCTCCAAAAGCCTTTCAGATTCGCTACTTGTGATTTGGTAGATATCATAGAATCATAGAATATCAGGGTTGGAAGGGACCTCAGGAGGTCATCTAGTCCAACCCCCTGCTCAAAGCAGGACCAATCCCCAATTAAATCATCCCAGCCAGGGCTTTGTCAAGCCTGACCTTAAAAACTTCTAAGGAAGGAGATTCTACCACCTCCCTAGGTAACGCATTCCAGTGCTTCACCATCCTCCTAGTGAAAAAGTTTTTCCTAATATCCAACCTAAACCTCCCCCACTGCAACTTGAGACCATTACTCCTTGTCCTGTCATCTTCTACCACTGAGAATAGTCTAGAACCATCCTCTTTGGAACCACCTCTCAGGTAGTTGAAAGCAGCTATCAAATCCCCCCTCATTCTTCTCTTCTGCAGACTAAACAATCCCAGTTCCCTCAGCCTCTCCTCATAAGTCATGTGTTCCAGACCCCTAATCATTTTTGTTGCCCTTCGCTGGACTCTCTCCAATTTATCCACATCCTTCTTGTAGTGCGGGGCCCAAAGCTGGACACAGTACTCCAGATGAGGCCTCACCAATGTCGAATAGAGGGGAACGATCAAGTTGAGCAACACATCTCGAAAAAACAACAGTTACAAAAAGGGTGAGTAACCGTTTTTTCTTCTTCGAGTGCTTGCTTACATCAATTCCAGTTAGGTGACTCCCAAGCCTTACCTTGGAGGTGGGGTCGGAGTCAAGGTATTGCAGACTGGAGAATCGCCCTGCCAAAGGCTGCATCATCACAAGATTGATGGATGGTGGTGTAGTACGACGTGAAGGTGTGCACCGAAGCCCATGTGGCAGCCCTGCAGATTTCCTGTAGAGGTACATGCGCCAGGAAGGCTGTGGAGAAGGCCTGAGCTCTCGTGGAGTGAGCCGTAACAACAGGCGGAGGGACATTCGTCGAGTTATAACAAGCGCGAATACACACGGTGATCCAGGAAGATATCCACTTGGAATAGACCAGCACACCTTTCATTCGTTCTGCAATAGCGATGAACAACTGGGTTGTTTTGGGAAACGGCTTTGTTCAATCTATGTAGAAGGCGCGCACCCTTCTAACATCCAGTGAATGCAGCTGCTACTCTCGAAGACTGGCATGCGGTTTGGGGTAGAAAACCGGCAGGAAAATATCCTGGCTGACATGGAAACGGGATATGACTTTTGGCAGGAAAGCTGGGTGAACGTTGTCCTTATGAAATATGGTGTACGGTCGGTCACATGTGAGGGCCCGTAGCTCAGAAATACGTCGTGCTGAGGTAATGGCCATTAGGAAGGCAACCTTCCAGGAGAGATAAAGGAGCGAGCAGGAAGCTAGCGGCTCGAAAGGAGGACCCATGAGGCAAGAAAGGACAAAGTTAAAGTCCCAGGCTTGGCACAGGGGGATGGATCTTTTCCAGTCCTTTTAGGAAACGATGGGGTGTGCAAACACAGAACACCCGGAAGCACCCAGGTGGAATGCCGAGATAGCCGTGAGGTGGACCTTAAGAGAGCAGAATGCCAGACGCTGGTCTTTCAAGTGCACCAGATAGTCCAGGATGCACGGGATTGAAGCCTGAAATGGGAGCACCAGATGGAAAACCTTTTCCATTTTGCTTTGCACGTGATCCTTGTAGAAGGTTTGCGGCTTTCCAGGAGCACGTGTCTCACCGGGTCCAAACAGGCAAGCTCTGCTTGGTTCAACCACGGATCCTCCAGGCCCTGAGGTGGAGAGACTGAAGGTCTGGGTGAAGGAGACGACCATGATTCTGTGAGATGAGGTTGGGAGTGAAAGGTAGACACAGCGGGGGCCAGATTGACAGGTCCAAGAGAGTGGGGTACCAGCATTGGCGAGGCCAAGCTGGGGCCACCAGTATGATGTCCGCCTTGTCCCTGTGGACCTTGAGAAGCACCTTGTGAATCAGTGGAAATGGCGGGAAGGTGTATAGTAGCTGACCGGACCATGGAGTCAGGAAGGCATCTGCGATCAAGCCCCGGCTGTGACCGTGGAAGGAGCAGAAAGTTGGGCACTTCCTGTTGGCCCACGTGGAGAACAGATCGATTTGGGGAAACCCCCAGCTGCGGAAGATGGAGTGACTAATGTCCAGACGAATCGACCATTCGTGTGTAAGGAAACGTCTGCTCAAGCTGTCCGCCAGTATGTTCTGAACACCCATCAGGTACGAAGCTTGGAGAAGGATGGAGTGGGCTAGACAGAAATCCCATAGTAGGAGGGCTTCCTGACAGAGAAGAGCTGACCGGGCTCTGCCTTGCTTGTTTATATAAAACATGGCCGTGGTATTGTCCGTCAGCATCGCTACACAACGACCCTGCAAGCGGGACAGAAACACTTGGCACGCGAGGCGGATAGCCCTGATTTCTCTGATATTGATATGCAGGGTCAGGTCCTCTGCTTGCCATGGGCCCTGAGTTGTCAGGTTTCTGAAATGTGCTCCCCAGTCCAGCACGGACGCATCCATTACTAGAGTCAGAGTGAGCCAGGGAGGGTGGAATGGAACCCCGGCACCCACCATGTGGGAGGGTCCAGCCACCAACGCAGGGAATCGAGGGTATGCCTCGGAATGGAGAGCACCATGTCCAGACTGTCGCGGCCCAGGCAGTATACGGACGCACACCATGCCTGTAGGGGCCTGAGTTGCAACCTGGCATGCTGCACCACATAAGTGCAGGACGCCACGTGGCCCAGCAGCTTGAGACGCTGCCTCACTATGGTGGTGGGGAAGCTGCAAAGACCGGTGATTATGTGTGTGAGAGCTAGACGTTGGGCATCTGGGAAAAACGCTCTCGCTTGATTAGCATCCAGGACTGCCCCGATAAATTCTATTGTTTGGGTTGGGGTGAGACCAGACTTGTCGACATTGAGAATGATGCCCAAGTGGTCGAATGTGTCTCTGACCATTTGCACCTGTGATTCTACGTGCTGGTGGGACTGGCCTCATATGAGCCAGTCGTCAAGGTATGGGTAGACATGCCATGGTGGCGAAGAAAAGCTGCCACGACCACCATGCACTTGGTGAAGACACAAGGCACCGTGCACACCGGTGAACGGAAGGGCTGTGAACTGATAATGCATCTTGTTCACCACAAAGCAGAGAAAATGTCTGTGAGATGGAGTGATTGAAACGTGAAAGTAAGCTTCCTTCATATCGAGGGCGGCATACCAATTTCCTGAATCCAGTGAGGGAATGATTATGCTCAAGGAGACCATGTGGAACTTCAAGTTGACGACGTACTTGTTGAGTTCCCTGAGGTCCAGGATGGGCCGTAGGCCTCCTTTTGCCTTAGGGAAGAGGAAGTAGCGTGAGTAGAAACCCTTGCCTCTGAGCTCCTGAGGCACCTCATCCACAGCTCCTAGAGCAAGGAGGGACTGGACCTCCTGAATAAGGGTCCGGTTGCCCTAGGTTCACCACACTAGGGGCGTGGGCCTGAACTGGGGGCAGGGCAGTCACCTCCAAACCACCCGGGGGAGGGCAACTCACGGTGGCCTCCAGTCCCCGGGGCTCCGAGTGGGTGGAGCAAGAAGCCCCCGAGGGGACACCCTGGGCCTGAAGGTAAGCCCAAGGAGTTCAAAAGGACCATTGCGGAGGACCCTGACCAGGGTCCTGGCCCCTATCCTGCCATTGGCTAGCGCCATACACCTCTTGGTCCTGAACGTGGTAGCCACTTCCTGCTTGAGATGACCGTGAGACCATGTGGGACGGCCAAGGTGGTGCCAAGTACATTTGCGGTGCTGTCTTGGCATGTGATACCGCAGTGCGCTGGGGAGATGGAGATCGGTGTCGCGATCCCGATCGGTACCGGCGACCATATCGGTCCCGGGAGCCAGATCTGGACCTCGATAAAGATCTATGGGTGGACTGATGCTGGGATCGACTGAGTAAATCGGCGCTCAGACTGGTGCTGTGATCACTGCCGGGAGCTGGACCAGTACCTACCGTACCGAGAAGAAGATCTTCGTGAGTGTGACTGGGGCTGAGATGGTGAGGGGTGCCAGGACTGTGAGCAGTGCCATGAACGAGACCAGCGTCTGGTTCGGGACGATGACTGGGACCGGGACCGGTGCCGTCCTATCTCGCTCTGCGATGGAGGGTGTAGCATGGAGGGCTTTCCTTTTGAGGGAACAGCCCGTACCGGCAGCACCGGAGGCTGCGATGGTCCCTGCTCGGTGAGCGCAATCAGGTCGCTCCAGCGTGGACGGTGGCCTAAGCTCAACCACGGTGTGCACCAGGAAGCTTACGTGCACCGGACTAGACAGCCCTTGCGGCGCCAGAGTCAACAGTGCAGGGGTTGGTGCCTTTGCCAGTCGCTCCAACACTGGATGCAGCTCCGAGGGAGGCACAGGTGGCGCCAGTGACTGCAAAGGGGCAGCATGTTGCTTGTGCTGCCTCTTCGGTCCCAGAGACAGGGAGCGACGCCACACTGGCAGGAGTGCCGGAGACGTCAGGTGCCGGGAGTCTTTGCCGGCGTCTGGACGTTGCGCTGAGTGCTCTGGTGCCACAGGTGCGCTCTGAACCGATGAAGTCAGCGCCGGGTCTCGGCGCAGGGCTGAGGACATCGGGCTAAGTGCTGCCTCCATAAGGAGCTGCTTCAGGCGAAAGTCCCACTCCTTTTTAGTCCAAGGCTTGAATGCCTTGCAAATGCAGCACTTGTCAGCTTGATGGGATTCCCCCAGGCACTACCGGTAGGGAGGGAAGGGGAGAAGCCCCTTACCCCCCAACTACTATTTACACTAAGTACTATAACTACTAACTACTTACTAAAGAAGTATTAACAACTATTTAAAACTATTTATAACTATTAACAAGTGCTAACAAGAGAAGCTAGGGAAAGTGGAGTTCAGCTAAGCTGCGCTCCACAGTTCCAGTGACCGTCACGGACGTAAGAAGGAACGGAGGGGGTGCTGGGTCGGCTGGGGCATATATTCGGCGCCGTGAAAGCCCTGGCTGGGATGATTTAGTTGGGATTGGTCCTGCTCTGGGCAGGGGGTTGGACTAGATGGCCTCCAGAGGTCCCTTCCAACTCTGTTGTTCTATGATTCTATGATTCACTTCAGGGGGCACCTCAGCCGACCCATCAGGTGTTGCTAGGGTAAAAATCTTCCGACAATTGTGCACGCGGCGCACACACACCTACTCACTCTACACCAGTCACGATTTTATAGACCTCAATCATATCTCCCCTTAGCTGTCTCTTTTCCAAGCTGAAAAGTCCCAGTTTTATTAATCTCTCCTCATATGGAAGCTGTTCCATATCCCTAATAATTTTTGTTGCCCTTTTCTGAACCTTTTCCAATTCCAATATACCTTTTTTGAGATGGGACAACCACATCTGCACATAGTATTCAAGATTTGGGCGTACCATGGATTTATATAGAGGCAACATGATATTTTCTGTCCTATTTTCTATCCCTTTCTTAATTATTCCCAGCATTCTGTTCCCTTTTTTGAATGCCACTGCACATTGAGTGGATGTTTTCAGAGAGGTAGCCACAATGACTCCAAGATCTCTTTCTTGAGTGGTAACAGCTAATTTAGACCCCCATCATTTTACATGTATAGTTGGGATTATGCTTTCCAATGTGCATTACTTTGCATTTATCAACATTAAATTTCATCTTCCATTTTCTTGCCCAGTCACCCAGTTTTGAGAGATCCGTTTGTAGCTCTTCAGTGTCTTCCTGGGTCTTAACTATATTTAGTAATTTTGTATCATCTGCAAATTTTGCCACTTCACTGTTTACCCTTTTTTCCAGATCATTTATGAATATGCTGAATAGGACTGGTCCCAGAACAGACCCTTGGGGGACACCCACTATTTATCTCTCTCCATTATGAAAACGGACCATTTACACCTATCCTTTGTTTCCTATCTTTTAACCAGTTACCAATCCATGAGAGCACTTTCCCTCTTATTCTGTGGCAGCTTACTTTGCGTAAGAGCCTTTGGTGAGAGACCTTGTCAAAGGCTTTCTGAAAATCTAAGTACACTATATCCACTGGATCCCCTTGGTCCACATGCTTATTGACTCCCTCAAAGAATTCGAGTAGATTGGTGAAGCATGATTTCCCTTTACAAAACCCATTGTTTTCCTCAACAAATTATGTTCATCTATGTGTCTGACAATATTGTTCTTTACTATATTTTCAACCAGTTTGCCCAGTACTGAAGTCAGGCTTCCAGGCCTGTAATTGCTGGGATCACCTCTGGAGCCCTTTTTAAAATTAGCTATCCTCGAGGCATCTGGTACAGAACTGAGTTAAATGATAGGTTACAGACTACAGTTAGTAGTTCTGCAATTTCACATCTGAGTTCCTTCAGAACTCTTGGGTGATACCATCTGATCCTGGTGACTTATTGATGTTTAATTTATCAATTTGTTCCAAAATCGCCTTGAATGATACCTCAATTTGGAACAGTTCCTCAGGTCTGTCACCTAAAAAAAAAAATGGCTCAGGTTTGAGAATCTCCCTCACATCCTCAGCTGTGAAGACCGATGCAAAGAATTCATTTAGTTTCTCTGCAATGACCTTATTGTCCTTGAGTGCTCCTTTAGCATCTCACTTGTCCAGTGGCCCCACTGGTTGTTTAGCAGGCTTCCTGCTTCTTATGTACTTTAAAAAAAATTGCTATTACTTTCTGAGTCTTTGGCTAACTGTTCCTCAAATTCTTTTCTGGCCTTTCTAATTTAATTTTTACATTTCATTTGCCAGTGTTTATGCTCCTTTCTATTTTCCTCATGAGGATTTAACTTCCACTTTTTAAAGGATGCCTTTTTGCCTCTGTAATGATGCTGGTTCTGGCGGGACCCAACTGAGAGTGCCAATTCAGGACAAATTGCTTCAAGCAGGGCAGTCACGCCCAAGGCTGGGGTTTTTCCACCTCTATGGCAAACCAAACCAGCCAGACAGAGAAGACTTTGGTCTCACCCCACTGGCTAACCATAAGTCACATAAACAATTCCCTTAGATACTCCAGTTTCCCAGTATCTCCACCAGTGCCACTCGTTATGGGGATGAATGCTTATGAAAACCAATACCTCAGTAAAAGAAAAAAGGTTCTCTCGATCCCAAAGGACCAAGCCCCAGACCCAGGTCAATATACAAATCAGATCTTACTCACAAATCACGCTGTTGCCAATCCTTTAGAATCTAAAATCTAAAGGCTTATTCATAAAAGGAAAAGCTATAGATGGTTAAATGGAATCAATTACATACAGTAATGGCAAAGTTCTTGGTTCAGGCTTGTAGCCGAGATGGAATAAACTGCAGGTTCAAATCAAGTCTCTGGAGTACATCCACAGCTGGGATGGGTCATCAGTCCTTTATTCAAAGCTTCCGTGCAAAGTTCCTCTAGAGGTATGAAGCAGGATTGAAGACAAGATGGAGGAGCTGCAGGAGCTTTTTATATTCTCTTGCCATGTGGTCTCTGCTTTCTTTGTTCCAAAGACAAGCTGCCTATCACATGGCATGGAAAAACCTCAGAGTTCTGTCCATACGCATGTCCCTGCATACATTGCTGAGTCACAAGGCATGTCTGCCTTCTCTCAATGGGTCAGTTGTGTAGCTGATGCTCCTTAATGGGCCATCCAGCAGGCTAGGCAGAGCTGACACCAACTTGCCTGGGGTGTCACCCAGAAGCATAGCATAAGTTTGAAATACAGACAGTATAGAGCCAATATTCATAACTTTAGCCACAAAAATGATACACACATATAGACACCATAATCATAATCAGCAAACCATAACCTTGTCTTAGACACCTGATTTGACCCCCTTTATACAAGATTTGGTGCCACTACAGGATCTTGGTTGCAACAATGTTCTTTATGGGCCCAGTTCAAGTCAATAACATCACAGCCTCTCACTGTTTCTTTTACTTTTTTGGTTCTCTTACTATGTTTTTTAATTTGGGGTATACATTTAAGTTGAGCCTCTATTACGGTGTCTTTAAAAAGTTTCCACCCAGCTTGTAGAGATTTCACATTTGACACTGTACCCTTTAATTTCTGTTTAACTAAGCTCCTCATCTTTGTGTAGTTCCCCCTTTCTGAAATTAAATGCTACCAGTTTAGGCTGCTGTGGTGTTTTTCCTGCCACATGGATATTAAACTTAATTACATTGTGGTCACTATTACCAAGCGGTCCAGCTATATTCACCTCTTGGACCACATCCTGTGCTCCACTTTGGACTAAATCAAGAATTGCCTCTCCTCTGGTGGGTTCTAGGACCAACTGCTACAAGAAGCAGCCATTTAAGGTGTCAAGAAAATTTATCTCTGCATCCTGGACCCAGTCAATATGGGGATAATTGAAATCCCTTATTTATTATTGAGGGTTTTTTTAATTTTAATAGCCTCTCTAATTTCCCTGAGCATTTCACAGTTCCTATCACCATCCTGGTTAGGTGGTGGGTAATATAGCCCTCCTTCTATGCTCTAACAAGAAGACTATGGCATTTCTATCCAGACATTCTATGGTACAGTTTGATTCATTTACTATTTTTACTTCATTTGATTCTATGCTTTCTTTCACATATAATGCCACTCCCCCACCAGCACGACCTGTTCTGTCCTTCTGATATATTTTGTACCCTGGTATTATTGTATCCCATCGATTATCCTCATTCCACCAAGTTTCTGTGATACCTATCTCAATAGCCTCACTTAATACGAGGCATTCTAATTCACCCATTTTATTATTTAGACTTCTAGCATTGGTATATCAGCACTGTAAAAACTTGTCTCCTTTTAGCTGTCTGCCATTACACAATGTAATTGAATGGGACTCTTTGATTATTATTATTTGATTGTTTCTGATCAGACCCTGCCTGTATTTTATCATTTTCCATCCTCTTGTCCTCACTAGGAGATAGAGATTCTCTATTAATAGATCCTCCCCTAAGGGATGTCCGAACCACGTGCTCCTCCGCACCTGTCAGCTTTCCCCCAGCCCTTAGTTTAAAAACTGCTCTACAACCTTTTTAATGTTAAGTGCCAGCAATCTGGTTCCATTTTGGTTTAGGTGGAGCCCATCCTTTCTGTATAGGCTCCCCGTTTCCCAAAAGTTTCCCCAGTTCCTAATAAATCTAAACCCCTCCTCCCTACACCATCGTCTCATCCACGTATTGAGACCCTGCAGCTCTGCCTGTCTAACTGGCCCTGTGCGTGGAACTGGGAGCATCTTAGAGAATGCTGTCGTGGAGGTCCTGGACTTCAATCTCTTGCCTAGCAGCCTAAATTTGGCCTCCAACACCTCTCTCCTATCCTTCCCTATGTCATTGGTACCTATACGTACCACGACCACCGGCTCCTCCCCAGCACTACACATAAGTCTATCTAGATGTCTCGAGAGACTTTCGCACCAGGCAGGCAAGTCACCATGCGGTTCTCCCAGGCATCACAAACCCAGCTATCTATGTTTCTAATGATCAAATTGCCCATTACTACTACCTGTCTCTTTCTAATAGCTGGAGTTCCCTCCCCCGGAAAGGTATCCTTAGTGCGAGAGGATACCACATCATCATCTGGAAGGAGGGTCCCTACTATGGGATTGTTTCCCTCTGCTCCAGTTAGATGTTCTCCTTCCCTGGGACTTTCATCCTCCTCAACAGCACAGTGGCTGTCAGACTGGGGGTGGGTAAGAGACAGTAAGGTAAGAGACAATAAAAAGAGACAAAATGTAAGGAATGAAAGAAGCAAATTATGCGAAGGGCAGAGCAGCTGTTTGGGTTTGGAAGGGGTTTTTTTAGAACAAACATTAAGATTTTTCTCCATTTCTCGTTCCCAGGAACGTCTAAAGAAAACCTGGCAATTAGGATCAATTAAGGTAACATCTGGCTTGAAAGTTTTGATCCAGATGTGACCTGCATTAATGTGACAAAACTCTATTCTGTGCTATGCAGGCGCCCTCCTTCCTTCTATTCTTTCTGTTTGTGGCTCTGAGTGAGATGCCATCAGGGCTGGGAGGTGCCTGATAGCAGGTTAGAACTGGAACATTGCCATTAATCATCACCAGAATCACTTATGATGCCATCGAATCTGTAAGAGCTTTGCAGTATGAAATGCAACATTCAGAAGGGGGACGAGGCAGCCATTTTACAGTTCCACAGGGAGTTGAGGACAGAAAATTGAAGTGGATTCCACATCCAACTGCGATGGCAGAGGGGATATTAGAGAGGTAAAATGGGATCACCTGAGTGGGTAGCTAGCCAAGACATCAAGATAACATATTAGTAGTTCCATGTATAGGAGTGTCTTGTGGGGAACAAGGAGAGGACGCCAGTGGGCAAGGGTCTGGGGCAGGCCTCTTGCATGTAGAAAGTCCCACTCTGCCCTGTCACTTGAAACCATGTGATTTTTAGTCTCCACTCTCCCAAAACACACCTCCCTGCTACCTAGCCACAGTGATGGCAGATCAAGTGGGAATGCATGGCTGGCAAATCAGGTGGTGTAAAATACTGCCTTTTGGGCATTTATGCATGCGTATAAAACTGCCCCATTGCCTCTGTGACTGCGGCCTATGCAAGACAAAAGTCCTACTGCCACTACTGACAGATGATGAGGCTTCTCCTTCAGCCTGTGTTTTGGGAGTCCAAGGTCCTAGGTTGTAACTGCATCCATGATGCCTGTATGTATTTGACTGCCTTCCTTTCTCACCCCCGTCATGGAGGCTGCATCATCTTTTTGTGATATTATGGAAAGGGACTGTCAAACCCTCACAGCTATCCAAACACAGCATGGGTGACACAATGGCCAATGTGGAAAACGAGTCACACCATCTGTTTGATTCAAACAGTCTGAGGCCTTTTATTGAATACAAGCATGCAGGGAGAGGGAGACAGAGATGGTCACATGCATGTGCCACCCTGGTCTCTCCCTCTACCCTGCCCCTATAATACCAGTCTTATATAGGTCCAAGCCAAATGATACGTTTTCTTATTAGTTATTTTTTTCACCACTTAAGCACTATTAATAAAGCCTTATAAGGAATAATGGAAAGACAGTTTTATAATTAGCACAGTGCTGACGCACCTTGTTATTATCAAGATCTGCGGTTTGCTGTGGCAGCATTTTGACTAGGGACTTTTGCAGGGTGGAGGGTGCATATAATGGACAGCTAGGGACTTTAGTAGGCCCTTTGGTTTTTTTTTAGTTAGAGATTGGCCTAGTCCATTATCTGGGTCAAGTGCCACAGCCTAGTATACGTAAATGCTTTTAGCTTAAGCCAAGTCTTACAAGATACCGGCCTGTAGGCCTCTTGCGTTACAGCTCTTGCATATGTTGCATATAGTGCATAGACTGTGCCGCAGAATGGGAAGGGGTCAGGTCAACAGCAAAGTTAACAGCAATTTCCCCCACAACAATAAAGGACATTGGGGCCCTCTGACCTACCAGATCCACCTCTTTTTCCTCTGGGATGCTGACTACACCCGCATCTGCCTCACTTTCTCCCCCGCCATCGCAAGGTCCGAGAGCACTGACTCCTTGGAGAAGATAAAATGTAAAGATGCAGAAAATAAGGGGCTCTTCTCTGAGCCTTAACACTTTTCCCCTCATTTAATGACTAGTGAGTTTAGCACTGGTGGAAGGTGCCAGCTCGACAGCCCCTGGAGAATGAATCATAGAAATGTAGGACCGGAAGAGACCTCAATAGGTCATCTAAGTCCAGTCCTCTGCATTGAGGCAGGACTAAGTATTATTCTAGACCACCCTGACAGGTGGTTGTCTAACCTGTTCTTAAAAACCTCCAATGACAGAGATTCCACAACCTCCCTAGGTAATTTGTTTCAGACCTTAAGTAGGAAAAATGTCCTAACTGGAAGGGTAATCTCCCTTGTTACAATTTAAGCCCATTACTTCTTGTCCTGTCCTCAGTGGACAAGGAGAACAATTTATCCCCCTCCTCTTTATAACAACCCTTGACATAGGTGAAGCCCCGTCAGTCTTCTCTTCTCCAGACTAAACAAACCTGATTTTTTCAATCTTTCCTCATAGGTCACGTTTTCTAGACCTTTAATCATTTTTGTTGCTCTCCTCTGGAATTTCTCCAATTTGTCCACATCTTTCCTGAAGTTTGGTGCCCAGAACTGGACACCGTACTACAGCTGAGGCCTTATCAGTGCTAACTATAGTGGAAGAATTACTTCTCACACCTTGCTTACAGTACTTCTGCTAATACATCCCAGAATGAGGTTTGCTTTTTTTTGCAACAGTATTACCTTGCTGACTCAAATTTAGCTTGTGATCCCCTGTAACCCCTAGATCCTTTTCTGCAGTTCTCCTTCCTAGGGAGTCATTTCTCATTTTGTATTTTTGCAATTGCTTATTCCTTCCTAAGTACAGTACTTTGCATTTGTCCTTACTGAATTTCATCCTATTTATTTCAGACCATTTCTCCAGTTTGTCAAGATCATTTTGAATTCTAATTCTGTCCTCCAAAGCGTTTGCAATCCCTCTCAGTTTGGTATCATCCACAAACCTTATAAGTTTACTCTGTGCCATTCCCAAATCATTTATAAAGATATTGAACAGAAGACCCAGGACAGATTCATGCAGGACCCCATTTGATTTCTCCGGCCAGCTTGACTGTGGACCATTGATAACTACTCTCTGAATCCGGTTTTCCAACCAGTTGTGCACCCACCTTGCAGTAGGTTCATTTGGCTATATTTCCCTAGTTTGCTTATGACAAAGTCATGAGAATCAAAAACCTTACTAAAGCCAAGATGTATCACATCTACTGCTCTCCCCATCCACAAGGCTTTTCACCCAGTCCAAGAAGGATATTCTCTCTCTATATCCCCAGAGCTGGAGGCAAAGGAAGCTTATGTCCCCTCTCCAAAGAGCTTTACCCTGCTCTCCCCTTGAAGGTGCCAGTGAGGATGTCTGTTGGTCCTAGCTATGATGAGGTTTTACCCGTGTGGCTGGCACTAGGGACTGGACTCAAACTCCTACATAATTTCACACAGGGGCCCCAGAATGGCTGCCAGACGGGGGCATTCAGTCACTATTGAGCCACCTTGGAAGTGCATCCGATGAAGTGAGCTGTAGCTCACGAAAGCTCATGCTCAAATAAATTGGTTAGTCTCTAAGGTGCCACAAGTACTCCTTCACCTTGGAAGTGGTGCCTTAAAGGTGAAAGCCCAGGGCCGGCCTTAGGCACGGGGCAACAGCCTGGGGCACCGTTACAAACAGGGCACCTCTGGAGCAGGTTTGCACCTTCCTCTGCTGGCGTCTGCAGCCCTGCCTTGGAGCCACCCCTGGCCAGCTGCTCCCAGGAGCTTCCTGTCTGCTGTAAGGATGGGGGGGAGGGGCTCTGATGTCAGGGTTTCCCCTGCCTCCCGACCCATTGTTCTCTAAAATGTCTCTTTTTAAATGTCTCCCTTCTTTCCCTCCAACAGCTGCAAATGTTTCAACGCTCCCCCTATCATCTCCGTCCCAGAGGCTATCAAAGATTAAAAGCTGAAAAAAAAACACTTGCGATGAAATGTTCTCTGAACTCATGCAGGCCTCCCACGTTGAGGGAGACAATGTTAGAGTCCAGGAAAGCACAAAATGAACGTGAGGAGAGGAGGGACGAGCGAGAGGAGAGGAGGGACGAGCGAGAGGAGAGGAGGGACGAGCGAGAGGAGAGGTGGCGTCAGCGTGATGCAGAGACGGCAGGATGCAATGTTGAGGCTACTGGAGGATCAAACTGATATGCTCCGGCGTATGGTTGAAGTGCAGGAAAGGCAACAGGAGCACAGACCGCCGCTGCAGTCCCTGTGTAACCAACCGCCCTCCTCCCCAAGTTCCATGACCTCCTCACCCAGATGCCCAAGAACGCGGTGGGGGGACCTCCGGGCACCCAACCACTCCACCCCAGAGGACTGCCCAAGCAACAGAAAGCTGGCATTCAATAAGTTTTGAAGTACAGTGTGGCCTTGTCCTTCCATCCTCCCCCACCCCACCCAGTGCTTCCCTCCTCCCCCACCCATCCAGGGCTACCTTGGCAGTTATCCTCCCATTTGTGTGACAAATTAATAAAGAATGCATGGTTTCAGAGTAGCAGCCGTCTTAGTTTGTATCCGCAAAAAGAAAAGGAGTACTTGTGCCACAAGTACTCCTTTTCTTTTTAAAGAATGCATGAATTTGAAACAACAATGACTTTATTGCCTCTGCAAGCGGTGATCAAAGGGGAGAGAGGAGGGCGGTTGGCTTACAGGGAAGTAGAGTGAACCACGGGGGCGGGTTTTCATCAAGAAACAAACAGAACTTTCACACCGTAGCCTGGCCAGTCATGAAACTGGTTTTCAGAGTTTCTCTGATGCGCAGAGCGCCCTGTTGTGCTCTTCTAACTGCCCTGGTGTCTGGCTGCGCATAATCAGTGGCCAGACAATTTGCCTCAACCTCCCACCCCGCCATAAACATCTCCTCCTTACTCTCACAGATATTGTGGAGCACACAGCAAGCAGTAATAACTATGGGAATATTGGTTTCGCTGAGGTCTAATCGAGTCAGTAAATTGCGCCTGTGCGCTTTTAAACGACCAAATGCACATTCTACCACCATTCTGCACTTGCTCAGCCTATAGATGAACAGCTCCTGACTACTGTCCAGGCTGCCTGTGTATGGCTTCATGAGCCATGGCATTAAGGGGTAGGCTGGGTCCCAAGGACAACTATAGGCATTTCAACATCCCCAACGGTTATTTTCTGGTCTGAAAGCAAGTCCCTTGCTGCAGTTTTTCCCACAGACCAGAGTTCCTAAAGATGCGAGTGTCATGTATCTTTCCCGGCCATCCCACGTTGATGTTGATGAAACATCCCTTGTGATCCACAAGTGCTTGCAGCACCATTGAAAAGTATCCCTTTCGGTTTATGTACTGGCTGCCTTGGTCCCAAGATAGGGATATGAGTTCCGTCTATCGCCCCACCACAGTTAGGGAATCCCATTGCAGCAAAGCCATCCACTATGACCTGCACATTTCCCAGAGTCACTACCCTTGATAGCAGCAGCTCAGTGATCGCGTTGGCTACTTGCATCACAGCAGCCCCCACAGTAGATTTGCCCACTCCAAATTGATTCCCGACTGAATCATAGAATACCAGGGTTGGAAGGGACCTCAGGAGGTCATCTAGTCCAACCCCCTGCTCAAAGCAGGACCAATCTGCAACTAAATCATCCCAGCCAGGGCTTTGTCAAGCCTGACCTTAAAACTATCTAAGGAAGGAGATTCTACCACCTCCCTAGGTAACACATTCCAGTGTTTCATCACCCTCCTCGTGAAAAAGTTTTTCCTAATATCCAAAATAAATCTCCCCCACTGCAACTTGAGACCATTACTCCTTGTTCTGTCATCAGCTACCACTGAGAACAGTCTAGATCCATCCTCTTTGGAACCTCCTTTCAGGTAGTTGAAAGCAGCTATCAAATCCCCCCTCATTCTTCTCTTCCGCGGACTAAACAATCCCAGTTCCCTCAGCCTCTCCTCATAAGTCATGTGTTCCACTCCCCTAATCATTTTTGTTGCCCTCCGCTGGACGTTTTCCAATTTTTCCACATCCTTCTTGTAGTGTGGGGCCCAAAACTGGACACAGTACTCCAGATGAGGCCTCACCAATGTCGAATAGAGGAGAACGATCACGTCCCTCGATCTGCTGGCAATGCCCCTATTTATACATCCCAAAATGCCATTGGCCTTCTTGGAAGCAAGGGCACACTGTTGACTCATAGCCAGCTTCTCATCCACTGTAACTCCTAGGTCCTTTTCTGCAGAACTGTTGCCAAGCCATTCGGTCCCTAGTCTGTAGTGGTATATGGGATTCTTCTGTTCTAAGTGCAGGACTCTGCACTTGTCCTTGTTGAACCTCATCAGATTTCTTTTGGCCCAATCCTCTAATTTGTCTAGGGCCCTCTGTATCCTATCCCTACCCTCCAGCGTATCTATCTCTCCTCCCAGTTTAGTGTCATCTGCAAATTTGCTGAGGGTGCAATCCACACCATCCTCCAGATCATTAATGAAGATATTGAACAAAACCGGTCCGAGGACCGACCTCTGGGGCACTCCACTTGATACCAGCTACCAACTAGACATGGAGCCATTGATCACTACCCTTTGAGCCCAACAATCTAGCCAACTTTCTATCCACCTTATAGTCCATTCATCCAGCCCATACTTCTTTAACTTGCTGGCAAGAATACTGTGGGAGACCGTGTCAAAAGCTTTGCTCAAGTCAAGGAACAACATGTCCACCACTTTCCCCTCATCCACAGAGCCAGTTATCTCATCATAGAAGGCAATTAGATTAGTCAGGCATGACTTGCCCTTGATGAATCCATGCTGACTGTTCCTGATCACTTTCCTCTCCTCTAAGTGCTTCAGAATTGATTCCTTGAGGACCTGCTCCATGATTTTTCCAGGGACTGAGGTGAGGCTGACTGGCCTGTAGTTCCCAGGATCCTCCTTCTTCCCTTTTTTAAAGATGGGCACTACATTAGCCTTTTTCCAGTCGTCCGGGATTTCCCCTGATCGCCATGAGTTTTCAAAGATAATGGCCAATGGCTCTGCAATCACATGCACCAACTCCTTTAGCACTCTCGGATGCAGCCAGACCGGTAGCTGTCTGGCGTTGCAAGCTTCCAGAGGGCTATCGCCACTCGCTTGTGAACTGTGAGGGCTGCTCTCATCTTGGTACTCTGGCACTTCAGGGCAGGGGAAAGCAAGTCACAAAGATCCATGAAAGTGCTCTTATGCATATGAAAGTTTCGCAGCCTTTGGGAATCATCCCAGACCTGCAATGCTATGCGGTCCCACTAGTCTGTGCTTGTTTCTCAGGCCCAGAATCAGTGTTCCACGGCATGAGCCTACCCCATTGCCACCAGGATGGCCAAATTGCCGGGGCCTGTACTTTGAGAGAAGTCTGTGTCCATGTCCTCATCACTCTCCTCACTGCGCTGCCGTCGCCTACTCACCTGCTTTTGCAGGTTCTGGTTCTGCATATACTGCATGATAATGCGCATGGTGTTTAGAGCAGTCACAACTGCTGCAGTGATCTGAGTGGGCTCCACGCTTGCCGTGGTATGACGTGAGCAGGAGAGCAGAGTGGCAGCGGAAGCGGCGGGCGGATGACTATGCTGACAGCAATATGGCGCTTGCACGGAAAAAGGCGCAAAACGATTGTCGGCCGTTGCTGTCATGGAGGGAGGGAGGGGTAGGCTGGTAGCAGACGGTGCTGTTGGGTGGGAGAGCAGCCTGAGGCAGAATGGCCCCCTGAAGGATTGAACTCACAACCCTGGGTTTAGCAGCCAATGCTCAAACCACTGCCAATATCCCTCTGCCAATATTCCAGGCAGGACTGAATCTTCATTAGACAAAACTTAAAGAAGAGAATGACCTGAGTCATTTATGTGCAGGCGCCCCTGCCAACCTGACCAAGGCTGGCCAAGAGCACTCAGGAGACGACGAGGATGGCTACTAGTTGTACTGAACTATCTGCTGCCACAAGGCAATGAGCTGCTGCTGCTGTGTAGCAATGCAGTCTCACGTCTGCCAGTACCCGAGATGTACGGTGATGGTGAGCTGAGTGAGCTCCATGCTTGCCGTGCTATGGCGTCTACACAGGTAACCCACGAAAAAAGGCGCAAAACGATTGTCTGCCGTTGCTTTCACGGAGGGAGGGAGGGAATGGGGGCCTGACATGTAACCAGAACCACCCATGACAATGTTTTTTGCCCCATCAGGCATTGGGATCTCAACCCAGAATTCCAATGTGCGGCGGAGACTGCGGGAACTGTGGGATAGCTACCCACAGTGCAACAGTCCAGAAGTCGACGCTAGCCTCGGTACTGTGGATGCACTCCGCCAACTTAATGGTCTTAAGTGGGGACACACACAATCAACTGTATAAAATCGCTTTCTAAAAATTTGACTTCTACAAATTCGACCTGATTTCATAGTGTAGACATATCCTGCCAGCTAATTCCTAAATTACCTGAAAAAACACTAGAATTTTCAGGTGCCTAAGTAGTCCCTGGAATCATGGTTAAAGTTTCCTCCCACCCTCCCCAAATCTGAAATGGTGCCCCAGGTGAGCCAGGAGAGGCCAAAGGGCTGCAGGAGGGCCATGGGCTCTGGCAAGCTGCAGCCTACGTGTGACAGTGTGAAGCCTGCCTTGAGCCACATGCCAAGCATCAGGCACCACAAGCCACAGCAGCAGCGCATACACCATATGCCATGTCACCCTTACTTCTGTGCTGCTGGTGGCAGTGGCATTGCCTTCAGAGCTGGGTGCCCGGCCAGCACCAGCCAGTATCAGGCCGTCCTGCCCATGCTTAATTTGAGCCACAGCTGAGCTCTGGGATCTCTTTCAATACAAATTAAACACTGTGGGAGGCAACGGGGCCCAGAGGTGATGGGGTGGGGGAAGCCCAGGGAGCCAGGAGTGATGGGGTGCGCCAAAATACAAGTTCATCCAGGGTGCCACTTTCCCTAAGGCCGGCCCTGTGAAAGCCTCTGTATCCTATTCCCTGATCTTGTGAAGCAGCCCATCCACTCTGAACTGAGGCCAAATTGGAACCAGCGCCCTAGATATGAAAGGCCCAGTGTCCCATACCCTGATTCCCTTGAGCCAGCCAGCCAATCCCCACCAACCTGAGGCCAAACTGGAACTGGTGCCCTAGATATGAAAGTCCCTGTTATTCTGTTCCCCAAACTCTTGATCTAACAATAAACCCCGAGCACAACAAAACAGCTTCATTAGTAACAGACTATTCCATTGTCGCTGCACATGGAAAGAGAGATGAGGAAAAGGAAACAGGGCTGTAAGAAGAGATGAAGGCTCATGGATTTTGGAGCACTTTGTAATGAGGGTTTCTAAAGCACCATGAGCCTCCCTCAGAGTGACAGGGCCGCTTCATGAGCCTTTCTAACACATTAGGTTATGGAAGCGTGACGTACAGCTAAATGTTTCTGTTCCTGAACGTCAGCACTATGAATGCGACACCCTGTAAACCCAGCAGAGAGGGACCTCGGGGACACTTACAATGTTGTCATGAAGCGTGACAAATTAACAGTCAAGCTAAAACAGAAACTCTCTGATATCAACTCTTTAAATTAACTGTCCCCCATCCCCTGCTCCTCAAATCAAACGCAGTGGGACAAGCCACTGCCCATAACGAGCCATCATTTGTGTTTCAATTACACCAGCATCCAGAGCGAGGCACCCTCTGCTCATAGCAAGGGAATGAAGAACAGTCACCTTCTGACTAGCCACGAATACTTTTCTTTAATATTAAAAACTGTTAGCAAGTGAATTTAAGGGTTGGTGAAAGGTGCCAGCTTGGCATTCCCCAAACATGGAGTCCTTCATTTATCATCAAAGCAGGTACAGCTGGGCAGTAGCAAAATAAACTTTCCCCCCAGTTGGTACACGGTCTGCATCAGTGTGCCTCAGTCGGTGGAATCCCTTGTAGGGGAAGTCAAGAATTTACAGTGTCTACATGGACCAGATTTTAAAGGTATTTGGGCACCTAACTCCCATTGATTTAAAATCGGTGCCTATAGCCCATTTGGCCTTTGCATCTCTGCCGAGGCTGCCAGCACAGGAGCAGACAGTGGTGATAATCGTAATGTGGAACCTTGTGGAACTGGCCTGTGACAGGTTGGGTCACAGAAACCCCCTTGGGACTGCAACCTGATGTGTTGAGACTACCTCTGAGCCCTTTTTCCCAGCCAGCTTGGGACTTCAGTACCCTGTCTTGCTGAGGCAGACATGCTAGACTGCTGCAAACACAGATCCAGGTCTGAATCATGTCCCCCGAAAGCTGTAGATTTAACTGAAAACGACTTAGAAAGTGCTCCTGTCTCTAGCACCCAGGTACCCAGTTTCCAATGGGGTCCAAACCCCAAATAAATCCATTTTACTCTGTATAAAGCTTATACAGGGTAAACTCATAAATTATCTGCCCTTTTTAACACTGATAGAGAGATATGCACAGCTGTTTGCTCCCCCAGGTAATAGTCACTAACTCTGGGTTCAGTAATAAGCAAAAAGTGATTTTATTAAGAATAAAAATTAGGATTTAAGTGGTTCCAAGTAATAACAGACAGAACAAAGTAAGTTACCAAGCAAAATTAAACAAACCACGCAAGTCTAAGCCTAATACATTAAGGAACTGATTACAAATAAAATCTCACCCTCAGATATGTTCCAATAAGCTTCTTTCACAGACTAGACTCCTTTCTAGTCTGGGCCCAATCCTTTCCCCTGCGATCATATTTAAAAGTTGCTTTGGAATTTCTCTCAATTTGAATTCACAGCTGAAAAAACAGCAGGCTAGACTCTCGCAAAGCGATTTAGCAATCTGCTCACTCAAACAGACCCACGTGAGGTTTTGCATTTCTAGAGCATGTGCCCTAGTCACAGAATGAGGGAAGTGAGAGATGGAAAGCTCTATTAGGCCAGGTGCTATCTTGTCCAGGTCCAGCATAGAGCACCCCAAAACTCGGGCATTTAAGGTCTCATCTAGGAGACCCCCCCGCAAGGTGTAGGTAAACCTCCCTCTAATCATCTATGTATCGGGTCTGAAATCTCTAGGGACTGAAATCCTAAGAAGGTTGTTTGCTCCCTCCACATTTCTGAGCACAGGCAAGGTCTTGTTTGCTTCGCATGAGTATTAATGATCCTGTGGGCTGCTTTTTGTAAGAGACAGGATTTGCTCTGGTACCCTCAGCTAAAATTTCCTTTCCCCCCACTCCTCTCTGTTGTGCTCTACTTCAGAAGTGGCTGCATTTCATTGGTGAAATTAAATCCAAAGGGAAGCAAGATCCACACCTAGACATCATCACTCCCAATGTTAATTAACAACTCCCAGTGGCATAACTACCCCACCCAGAGCAGAAAAAAGCCAAGCCTAGAGCAAAACTTAAAACACCACTGGAGAGATCCAAAACAATGAGTTAGACTGCTACAGGACTATCACACTAGCAGATACTTCACTACAGTAAAACATGCAAACCTGAGGCTGATTCTCAACAAATCAGGAACCATAAACTAGATGTGGAAACTGGGAGACACGGTTCCAAGCTTGAGAGAAGTGACAGTGCAGCCAACGTGACACAGGAGGAGAGATTGAGAGAGAGGCTTCGTACTGCAATGTTTGAAATAAGAGGGAGTACCAGAGAAATTTCCTCAAAGTATCAGGAATCACAAAAGACTTTTCATCCCAAAGCTAGAGCAGCATTCCACTAGCACAGGACTGAACTGCAGTGGCAAATGGACACAGGATAAAAGTCCTAACCCAGTGTGATGCCCCCTCCTGGATAAATGGTATCTGCCTCAGAGACAGACTTGACAGCCATTCCCTTTTACACTTTGGCAATACTCTGTATATAGCTTGTCATGCCAATAAAGCCCTACTGAATTGAAAAATGCAGTTTGGTGAACTACATTCTGCCCAGCATCTCTCCTCCCCTGCCACCCAATGGCCAGCTCATTGCTGAGTGGTGGTAATGCCACATGACCAGCAGCTCCCCACTTCTCTCCCTCTCACTTCTTCTCCTTCTGCTGCTGCTTTAGAAAAAGCACAGCTTATTAGTGGACAATGAAGGGACTGAACAATCATATGCAATGGAGGGGGGGGGGGCGCGCCTTGGAGGAGGACAGGCAGTCATGGATTCTATAATAAACTGCTGAGTGTACCACTGCCCCCACTGGATGGACTCGAATGATTCAGACATGCTTCTTAGCCCCTGCACTGCTAGAAGCTGAGGGAGTCTCCTTTCACCCAAGTGTTAGGGGCCTGACCTTCTGGAGCAGGAGGAACTACGGGTACATCTTCACTGCAATTGGGACAACACACATAGGCATACCCAAGCTAGCTTGGATCGAACTAGCTTGCTACAAATAGCAGTGTAACTGCCGCAGCATGGCCAGCAGCATGGGGCTAGCTGCCTGTATATGTAGCTAGGGGCCAAGGCAGGATTGTCCTCAGCCAGCTAGCCCACGCTGCTGCAACTACACTGCTATTCTTAGCAAGCCAACTCAATTAAAGCTAGCTTGGATATGCCAACACATGCCTCCTGACTTCTGTGTACACATATTCTGAGTTCTAGATCTGCCTCTGGTGTGCGGCTCTGAGCCACCACTGTGCACAGCGCAGGACCTCCTGGCGGTCACTAGCCACATGTTCAAATCCAGGCACCTCTAATACTCGCGGCCCCATTTTAGATATTCAGAACCCGGTCTTCAGAAGTGCTGAGCATCCCCAGCTCCAAATGGTGCCAGCGGGAGTTGTGGGTGCTCTGCAGCTCTGAAAATCAAGCCCAGGGTGCCCCAATATAAGAACCCAAAAAACAGAGCATCCACCTCTAAAGGGATTTGTTACCGTGAATGGCTAGATAGACAAGGTGGGTGAGGCAATATTGGACCAACTTCTATTGGTGGGAGCGACCTGGGACAGACATGGCTACAACAACTCTGCATACCACAATGGCCAGAGAGACAGACAGGCATGGGGAGACAGCTGCCAAGAGGGGAGGTCTACATCCAGCCCTGATGACTCAGAACACATCAAGGGGGACCAGCAGATAGTCAGGCCATGCCTGGATGCTGGTATTACAGACCTAATCTTTGGTCCCTTTCATCTTGTCTTCTGTTTCATGCTCCCTTGTCCCTAATCAAACCCTCTGTACTTACTAAATAAAACCTTCTGCGGCTTCATCTCCCAGGGAGCACGCCATGGATGTGCTTCCCAGTTCAGCCAGCGTTCACTTGCCTGACAGTGGATGTCATTTCACTGTCGCAGCAGATTGGATTGGAGCAGAAGCTCTGAGCAGAGATGGCTTCTTGCACACTACATTAGACAGCGATGATCACTGGAACATAAGAGCTAGCGTGAGCTCTGAAGAGCTGCTGCTGGAAATCTGGATGGGTTACTCTGGTAACACAGGTTTCAGAGTAGCAGCCGTGTTAGTCTGTATTCACAAAAAGAAAAGGAGTACTTGTGGCACCTGAGAGACTAACAAATTTATTTGAGCATAAGCTTTCGTGAGCTACAGCTCACTTAGAATCATAGAATCATAGAATATCAGGGTTGGAAGGGACCTCAGGAGGTCATCTAGTCCAACCCCCTGCTCAAAGCAGGACCAATCCCCAATTAAATCATCCCAGCCAGGGCTTTGTCAAGCCTGACCTTAAAAACTTCTAAGGAAGGAGATTCTACCACCTCCCTAGGTAACGCATTCCAGTGCTTCACCACCCTCCTAGTGAAAAAGTTTTTCCTAATATCCAACCTAAACCGCCCCCACTGCAACTTGAGACCATTACTCCTTGTCCTGTCATCTTCTACCACTGAGAATAGTCTAGAACCATCCTCTTTGGAACCACCTCTCAGGTAGTTGAAAGCAGCTATCAAATCCCCCCTCATTCTTCTCTTCTGCAGACTAAACAATCCCAGTTCCCTCAGCCTCTCCTCATAAGTCATGTGTTCCAGACCCCTAATCATTTTTGTTGCCCTCCGCTGGACTCTCTCCAATTTATCCACATCCTTCTTGTAGTGTGGGGCCCAAAACTGGACACAGTACTCCAGATGAGGCCTCACCAATGTCGAAGAGAGGGGAACGATCACGTCCCTCGATCTGCTCGCTATGCCCCTACTTATACATCCCAAAATGCCATTGGCCTTCTTGGCAACAAGGGCACACTGCTGACTCATATCCAGCTTCTCGTCCACTGTAACCCCTAGGTCCTTTTCCGCAGAACTGCTGCCTAGCCATTCGGTCCCTAGTCTGTAGCTGTGCATTGGGTTCTTCCGTCCTAAGTGCAGGACCCTGCACTTATCCTTATTGAACCTCATCAGGTTTCTTTTGGCCCAATCCTCCAATTTGTCTAGGTCCCTCTGTATCCTATCTCTGCCCTCCAACGTATCTACCACTCCTCCCAGTTTAGTATCATCCGCAAATTTGCTGAGAGTGCAATCCACACCATCCTCCAGATCATTTATGAAGATATTGAACAAAACCGGCCCCAGGACCGACCCCTGGGGCACTCCACTTGACACCGGCTGCCAACTAGACATGGAGCCATTGATCACTACCCGTTGAGCCCGACAATCTAGCCAACTTTCTACCCACCTTATAGTACATTCATCCAGCCCATACTTCTTTAACTTGCTGACAAGAATACTGTGGGAGACCGTGTCAAAAGCTTTGCTAAAGTCAAGAAACAATACATCCACTGCTTTCCCTTCATCCACAGAATCAGTAATCTCATCATAGAAGGCGATTAGATTAGTCAGGCATGACCTTCCCTTGGTGAATCCATGCTGACTGTTCCTGATCACTTTACTCTCGTGTAAGTGCTTCATCGGATGCATTCATTGGATGCATTTCTGGTAACACACTGAAGGGAAACAATTTGAGGGGGAGGAGGGCTCACAGACCTGGTTATGATAAACATCTACAGCTAGGAGTTTTAAATGATAAGACTGAAGAAAGGAATGATTGAAAAGACAGCTTAGATTGGGGGTCTGAGAGACCGAGCTTTTCACCACTAGAGCATCAGTTCCAATATTGTCTCACACGTGGGAGAAGGACAAGGAATGGGATATAGGGTCTTTCACCTCTAGGACACTGGTTCTGATCCAGCCACACATGGGGAGCACTGGCTGGATGGCTGGCTCTCTCTTGGGAGGCAGGGAATGGGACACGGGGCCTTTCCCCTCTAAACCAGTGGCTGCATCTGGCATCGTGTCAGAGATGTTTGGTTAGTTTAGGGAGTAGGATGAAGAGCCTTCCACAACTACAACAGCAGTTCTAATCCAGCCCCAGGTTAATGGCTTTTCTACAACCCCCCCGCAAATATTAAAAGTATTTTAAAGGCAGCTGGGTCTCGAGGGTGCCCATAATGAACAAGACTAGCGGATGTCTTCAGCTTGCCTGTATCTTTAATAGGGTGAAGGGTCAGGCTGCACTTCACTCTATATCAGGAGGCAATGAAGGTAACACTGGCTTTGATTTAACAAGGTGAGGCCTACACTGGACATTTTTATGTCTGGTATAACTTCTCACCCTCACAGCTCCAGCAGTGTGCAGAAAGAACCCAGATTGCTGTGTTTTAACCAGCATCTCATGTGGACCTCTAGTTATACCACTGCACTAGGACCCAAGAGACCTGTCTTCTATTCCTGGCTCTGCCAGAGATCTACTGCATAGCCGTAGGCAAGCCGTCTAGCTAGACTGTTAGCTCTGTGACAGGGACTGTCCCTCACCACGTGTTTGTACAAGGTAGCACTGCAGGTACTACTGTAATCATAATAGACTTGCTGAGAGCAGGTTAGATCAGCAGTCTGCAACCTTTTTTCATCTGTGAGCCCCTAAAAATTTTGGAATGGAAGTGCAGCCCCCTTTGGAAATGACAGACATAGTCTGCAGACCCCCCATGGACCACAGGTTGAAAGCCATGGTTCTATGGCAGTGGTTCCCAAACTGGGGTTTGTGAACCCCTGAGGGTTTGCAAAATGTAGGGAAAAAAATTCCCTAATGGCGGACAGAGCTGTCCCTAGGGACCCCAGGCAGCATGGGGCCAGCAGCCCAGAGCCCTTGGACTTCCAAGAGCTAAGCAGATCAAAGCAATCATATCTATCACACTGAGGAGATTTAAACTTCAAGACTCCTTATAAGAAATGGAAAGGGAGGTGGATATTTTTGCTGTTTTAAAAATTGAATAGGCAGCTAGTATTGTTTTTTAAATGATTATAAAGAACAAGTTTAAGCTTTGTTGTAACATGCATTGTTTGCCTGGACTGCTCAAGATCTGAATGCTTGTGTAGGAGGAACTCTGAGTTGGCTTCTTAAATACCTTCATGCTGTTTCACATCTGATACTCCTTGATGAAACATAGGAGTCTTGTCTAAAAACAGGCTTATTCAAAGTGGTACAAGCTACGAAAGTGAGATCTTGGAAGAGTGTTGCCGTTTTCATAATAAAATAAAAATACTGTAATGATAAATAATAATTAATAAGTGTGTAATAAGCATGTCATAAAAACAAATTGTGTATTTCCAAGATCGCTGCTTTTATAGTTTATACTCAGGTAAAGGAGAAAATCCCTGGAAATATTCATTTTTAGGAGGGGGTTCACGAGACTTGACATTTCAGTGAAAGGTTGGTATTTGTACCAAACCCAGATGCAAACAGGTTGTTAAAGTTTGGGAACCACTGCTCTATGGGAATGACAACCTTTCACAAAGCCCTTAGGCATAGTCTGCGGACCCCTGAAAACGACTGGGTTAGATGAATTTTATGACGACTAAAATGCCCAAAACCTGTCCAGGACAATGTTGACACAAGAATAAAAGGGGATAAACTGGCCAGGAGCAAATCTAGGCTGGAAATGAGAAGAAGGTTTCTAACTCTAACCCGACCTTTTGGCCTTTCTCCTGTGGTTTACTCATCTGGCGTGGGCCAGATTTTGAAAGATCTGTCTCCTAGTGGGGTCTAGGTGCCTGGGCTTAGCACAGCCCAGGTCTGAGGTTGTCATGGTGCCGAGAGGTTTAGAGAGAGGTTCTGGAACAGCATCCCAGTAGGAATAGTGGGGGCAAACAACCTAACTAGTTTGAAGCTGGAGCTTGATAAATTTAAACGGGATATGACAGGGTGACCTGGGACAGCAAGGAACTGGACTCCATGACCCAGGAAGACCTTGTCAGTCCTATGTATGGTGGTGCAGGTGCAACAGTCAAAACAATGGCAGGGAATTTTAAGGGCCTGCAGCTCTCATTGACTTCAGCTCACCACTTGAAAACCAGGCCCTAAGAGAGTAGTGTAGACAACACCAAAGAGGCTGCAATCTGGCCAAATGTCTAGTTATCTGACATGAACTTTGCATCCAGGTTTGGTACAAATTAGGATATAGCTAGTGGCAGGATTTGCAGAGGGCTGAGCACTTGTCACTCTCAGGAAGCCACGGGGTGCTCAGAGAGTTGGATCATCTGCGCAGCAGGCAGCGCTAGTAAAGGGTTTGGGGAAATACTAGTCTCCTCTGGGTGGGGTGGGTGCCAGCAGACCCAATTCACTATCTGTTACCAGGGAGGGTCTCCGCACAGCACTTTTGCGCTGCTATTTGTCACTGGGTACTCATCATTCACCAAAAGCTCTTTGAAAAAAAACAAACCTGTATTTAGGAAACTGACTACATAACTGGAAGGAAAAACAGTCTAACAGAGCAGGTGAAACAGAGAGTCAAGGTCCCATTCCCAGCTCTGGGAGGGAAGTGGGACCTAGGGGGTTAGAGCAGGGGGCTGGGAGTCAGGACTCCTGGGTTCTATCCCTGATTCTAGGAGGGGACCGGGGTCTAGGGGGTTAGAGCATGAGACTCTGTTCCCCTGCCCCTTGCCCTTTACCCAAGAGGGAAGCAGGTGTAAAGTGCTACCATTCTCCTCAGGTGGGTTTTACACCGTTTGCTCTGGGGTAAATGACTGCACATGGCCCAGAGCAATGGAGAATCAGGAGTTCTGTTACTAAGCCACCACTAAGTAGCTGTGCTTTTGGGGAAGTCATTTCCTGTCTCTAGGCAACCCATCTGCGCTCTGCTCCTGCTCCCTGGATTTGGTCCCTCTTCCTCCTTCTCTTCAAAGTCATTGGCCTCTTCTCAGTAAACTGTTCCCGCCCCTTAACGGCTGTTACCTGTTTTCACCTGCCCCCCTCCCCAACCACACCCCAACCCACCTGCCCCACATACACCTTCCCCACCTCACACTTGTCCCCTTCCTCCCCACCCCAGCGGCTCACTTGCCCCCTTTTCCACCCATCCTCCAACTTCCATCTGCCCCGCCCCTACCACACATTGGCCCCACACTCTTTTACTTGTCACCTAACTCCTGACTCCCTTTCATTAGCTCCTGCCCTCTCCTGCACCTGACACCTTCTCCCATCCCTCCTCTCCTGCACCCACTCTCTCCCCTCACCTCACACCCACCCCTACCCCCTGTCCCCTTCCACTCACAACCGTCCCCCTCCCCTCCACACCCTTCCCATTTGCCCTCTCCCCCAGCTGCTTCCTACCTGCTGCTCCACTAACTGCCTCTCCCTACACTTGACATCTGCCACTCCCACACCTACTCCCAGCTGCCCCTTCTCCTCCCCTACCCTCCCCTTCCCACTTACCCCTTCCCTCACCTGCCCACCTCCCCCCAGCTACGCTTTCCACCTGCCCCCTCCCCCACCTACCCCCTCCCATCACACACTTCCCCTTCCCCTTCACATCACATCTGCCCCTCCCCTGACCTGCCCACCTCCCTCCCAGCTACCCTTTCCACCTGTCCCTTCACATTGCCCCCTCCCCACCTACTCCCTCCCTCTGCAACCTACCCCCTCTCCTCACTTGCCCTCTCCCCCACATCCATCCCTCTGAAATCTGCCCCTCCCCTCCCACTTCTCACCTGCTCCCGCTCCCACAGCGACCCTTTCCACCTGCCCCTCCCCTCAAGCTACTCCCTCTTTCATCCTGCCACTCCCCTCACTCCTCCGCCATGCCCCCCACGCCTTCACATCTGCCCCTTCCCTCACCCGTACCTCACCCCTGCCCCGCACGCTCCACTCCAACTCACCCCTCAGGTCTCCCCCACCCGCAGCGTCCGCCGCGCAACGGACGCTCTGGAGAGGCGCGCGAGCCCGTTAGGGAGCCAATGAGGAACGGCCCGGGTGAAGGAGCGCGCGCCGCTTGACGGCCGGTTGGTGCGAAGGGAGGGGGCGCAGCGAGCGCGCGCCGCTTCTGTGACTGTTGGTGAGCGGAGCTTGGAGGAGAGACTGGGATGGGAAGCAGCCCTGTCAATCCTAACGAGAGAGGCGCCGGATTGGACAACCAGGAGGATGATGGGGAAAGAGGAGGGTGGGACCAGTACAAGCTGTCAATCTTGCCCAGTGAGGCAGCTGATTGGAGGGCGGGGAAAAAAGTGGGAAGAAGGAGAGAGGCTCCTCAAATTCCCTTTGGGATTCATTCCTCACGCCCCGCAAGGTCTGGATGATGGTCTCTCCCCAGGACCCCCCTTCACTGCCCAGGGACAGCCAGGCGAGGGGGGAGGCGGAGGAGGAGTGCCCGGAACCCCCCGACCGAGACTGCGGCCTTGTCGGGCCCGGGGTCCCGATTCCCGTTATTTGAGGGGCAGGCGGTGTGCAGACCCCAATGCCCCGCGGTGTCGCAGCCCATCTCCCCACGCGGCTGGATCGCAGATCTGGCGAAGGCTGCCCCTCGTCCGCAAACCCTGGCTCAGCACAAAGAACGCCACGGCAGGGGGCACCCGCGGCCCCGGCAGCGGTCGTTAGTCAGGGGTCGTTAGCTGACGCCCACAATGCGGCGTGAAGCGCCGCGAGCACCCGCCGCAGGACTGGGGGAGCAGCTGGGACTACGGCCGACCCAGCCGAGCCCTGCCTGCCGGGGGAGAGCGCCCCCTGCTGGGTCCCCCGCCCCGCCCCCTGCCCGCAGAGCCCCCTAGCGCCGCCCTGGGAGCGGCCCCGCCTGCCGGGGGAGAGCGCCCCGTGCTGGGTCCCCCGCCCCGCCCCCTGCCCGCAGAGCCCCCTAGCGCCGCCCTGGGAGCGGCCCCGCCTGCCGGGGGAGAGCGCCCCCTGCTGGGTCCCCCGCCCCGCCCCCTGCCCGCAGAGCCCCCTAGCGCCGCCCTGGGAGCGGCCCCGCCTGCCGGGGGAGAGCGCCCCCTGCTGGGTCCCCCGCCCCGCCCCCTGCCCGCAGAGCCCCCTAGCGCCGCCCTGGGAGCGGCCCCGCCTGCCGGGGGAGAGCGCCCCCTGCTGGGTCCCCCGCCCCGCCCCCTGCCCGCAGAGCCCCCTAGCGCCGCCCTGGGAGCGGCCCTGCCTGATGGGGGAGA